>NC_057717.1:101534364-101554091 GCF_004010195.1 Chiloscyllium plagiosum | reverse complement strand
GCACTGACATCACCATGTGCTTCCTTTGTCTGCTCTTCTCCCTTTTAAACTGCTGTTGTTTTGACTTTTATTTTCCAAAGTTCCAAAACAATGCAACAGCATATAAAACAGTAATTGCTGCTCCTGGAATTTGAGGAAATCACCTCCAACACCTAAAATACCTCAAAAAAGGAGCAGCTCTTATAGCCAGAAATGTTTCCTGTCCTCCATCTTGGATTACCCAAAATCCTTCTCCTAAACATGACGAACAGCTGGCTATCTTTCTGCACTCAAAGGCAAGGTAGAAATGCTGTGAGCATCCGATTAGGCACAAAGTGAATGAGCTCAAAACCATGTAGATTCGCTGAGATGCATCCTGTTCTGAATCATGAAATGGGTGGCTGATCCTGCGTATAGAGAGGCCTGGCTGCAGCAATACAATGTTAGGTGTCATTGTCAGTGAGCTCAAAGTGCAATGTAGAAGTGGTGAACTGTCTCAGAGGTGAGTCCAAAATGTGCCCTGATGATGTACTGAGGCTGTGGTTTTGCCAATGCCAACCTCTAGGGACAGAGGGCCTAGATGTTCACTGCCCGGAGCATTCCCTGTGGTTTTGTGGCATGCTAGTCAAGATGGATACCTAAAGAAGATGCTAGCAAGTTGCATCCTCCAGGTACCTGGTCAGACTTTCATATATGAGAAAATGTCACAATTTAATTTTTCTCCATTACTTGGGAAATTAGCAAACTGCACATAAATGAGGCAAGATTAGTTCATGATGTGATGTAAATGCATAGAAAAAGACTACCTATTTCTCACTAGCAAAACTCTTGTGTCTTTGCTAAATGTTGAGTGGAAAATCAGGCATTGCTTCGTGATGTCAAGGATTTCAATTTTCTCACAATATTTTACCTATTGACTTGGCACTGCATACGTCTTTAAGGGGCTTGAATATTCTACGTATCGTCTTAAAATGGCCACAGCAATCAGTTCACCACAGGTTAGCCCAGTTTTGTGTAATCAGTATGGAACAAATAAAAAGACAGTCATTTTTCTAATTTCCAGTGAATATAGACCTAACGTGTTTAATCTTTCTTCAATCCAGCAACCAAGTGAACTATCCCTGAACTAGTTCTAAAGCATTTTATATATTTTTTTCAAATATGGACACCAAGACTGTACACAGTATTCCAGGTGCAGTCTCATCAATGCCCGAACAATTGCATTGAAACTTATTCCCTTTTGTATTCCATTCTCCTTACAATAAATAACAACGTTTCATTTGATTTATGTACAAGGCCAACCAAATCCCTCTGAATCCTGCAATCTCTCTTCATTTAAATAGTGTATTGTTTTACTGTTCTTCCTTCCAAAATGAGCAGGTTCGCATTTACCCACTTATACTCCATCTGACAAATTTACCCACTTATACTCCATCTGACAAATTTCTGCCCACTCACCATACCTGCCTATACACCTGTATATCTTTTGCAGACCCTTGACCTCCTCTTGACAATTTTCTTTCTGATCTATCTTGATGTCATCAATAAATTTGCTGACCACACATTTAGTTCCTTTATCCAAATTATGGATATAGATTGTAAATAATTCAGGTTCTATCATTGATCCCTGTGGCACTCCACTAATTACAACTTGCCAATCCAATAAAGACATATTTATCTCTGCTTCCTGTGAGTTAACAGTCACTATCTATGCTAATATGTCACACACTACATGATATGCTCTTATCTTGCATAGCAACCTCTGGTGTGGCACCTTATCAAATGTTTTTTTCGAAAATCCAATTACACCTCTTTTACCGGCTCCCCACTGTCTCCTCTATCTATTCATAATAACATCAAAAATGTTCTCTCTAGTTTGCTTATGTTGGTTATTTATCAAGAAATTGACATGAAACTGAGGAAAACCTGAGGTTAGATTCATAATTGTAATGATGAATTCATCAGTTTCAATCCAACACTCCATCTGATGGTTTGGGAACAGCATGGAGGTCAGTTTGACTTGGATTTGATGTTAAACGGAGCTAAGTTTTTCATTCCAATGCTTAGTTAAATTTCACCCCCTTCAAACCAGTAATATACAAGGGAAGATTTCTCATTTTAAATCATTCAAATTGCAAACTAATAGTAGTTGCCCATCTGCAGCCATTGCTTCACATAATAAATTGCTGATTGCAGCAAGAATATTAGAGAATTAATGAACCTGTTCGTTTTAGGTTAACTTGTATCACTTCCACTTATATCCTGCTGCCTAGTGTTTTAGAAATTCGCCAACAGTTTTAGGCAGAGGTTGTTTAGACATGCATCTAACAACAATTTGTGTGAACAGATTGTGGCTGTTTTCCCTGGAGCGTTGGAGGCTGAGGAGTGACTTTGTAGAGGTTTATAAAATCATGAGGGTCATGGATAGGGTAAATAGGCAAGATCTTTTCCCAGGGGTGAGAGAGTCCAGAACTAGAGGAGATTAGATTAGGATGTGAAGGAAAAAAATTAACAAGGGACCTGAGGGGCAACTTTTTCACACAGAGGGTGATGCATGTATGGAATGAGCTGCCAAGGAAGTGGTGGATGATGGTATAACCACAACATTTAAAAGGCATCTAGATAGGTTTATGATTAGAAGGATTTAGAGGGATGTGAGCAAAGTGCTGTCAAATGGGACTAGATTAGTTTAGGATATCTGGTCAGCATGGACGAGTTGGACTGAAGGATCTGTTTCCTCTGAACAACCCTATAACTCTACCTCTTAATCTGAATAATATGAGGAGCAAAACTAGACCAAAAGAGCTCAGTCAGAGGGTGCTAGGATTAGAGATCTAAATAATAACCAAGCTGCCTATGTGTATTTACTTTACTGTTACTATGCATTATTCCTAGTTGGACAAAGCAAAGGATATGATTGCTTTCATGCCCTATTCTCTCCAGCTGGCTATTAAAAGGTGTGACAAATGATGGAGCACTTTGCCTTCCAGAGCTCTTCTTTATATCATTCCTAATGCTTCATATCCTGAAATTGTCATAAATAGAAAATAGTTCAATTATGCCACTAGATTCCCGAGCAACTGGGCACAAATTAAAAGGGTTGAGATGGTTCAAGGGGCATAAAACTCTCAACGTTCTCTTCATGATAGATTTAAAATCTCAGAGAAGAATTCTAACTTCCCACACTTCCACTTTTCTGCCCATCTTTTCCATCACCATGCTTGATTTCCCTCTTTTTTTTCTCAAAGTAAAGACTAGAGCTGGGATATATTCCCGGGATGTCAACACGTTAGAATGCTCATCAAAATGCACATATGAGCCTCACCTTAGATGGTGATGGGTTATTTGAAGGAATGGGAAGATGGCATCAGAGTCCAATCCTAGCAAACACATGCCGTTCCAAGACTGGTTTCACTTAGTGGGAACGTGGATAATATTATGTTTTAGGTTGCATTAAGAATCCAGGAAAGTTTGAGACATGGATGCTGGTAAACATTTATTAGGGAGCAGAAAACATGTTGCTACATTTCAACATGTCAGTTTAAATATGTGTTCAGGATTAGTGTGTGGGAAAATAGCTTTTATCACAATATCATTTCCTTTTTTAGTCTGTATTGTGACCTGACCCTTTTTTTAAAAAGTCTGCAGTCAATTAACTTTTCCCAATATATCGTTCCTCACAGAGCAGGCCATTGACCCTTCTTCTATCAGCCAGAATTTTTTCCATCTTGAGTTATGGAAATTCATCATCAGTGCCTATTTTCTATTCTGTACTTTTTAACCCTGTAGTTTCCATTGATGTTAATATCAAGTAGGATGAGAATAAAGCTGCTTAAAATTAATTTACAGCCATTTTCTAACTGTACTGTTGATTAAACAATGAGATTAAATTTTTTGGAATTTTATCTATTTATTGCTAAAGGTTTCACTAAGCTGTTGAATGCGCTACCAGGGTGACACATTTATTTAAAAACAAACAAAAAACTGTATTTGCTGGTGATCTGAAACAAACAAAAGCAGATAGTGCTGGTGAAACTCAGCAGGCCCTGCAGAAAAAGGAGAGAAAACAGAGTTAACATTTCGAGTCCAATGACCCTTCTCGGAATGTTCTGAAGATGAGTCGCTGGACTAGAATGTTACCTCTGTTTTCTCTTCAAATATGCTGAGTTTCTCCAGTACTTTCTGGTTTTGTTTGTATAGCATTTATCTATCTTGATTATTCAAAATTACCATGAGATAGCAAGATAATAGATCTGTTTATTGGGAGGCTAGATAGGTACATGAGGGAGAAAGGGATGGTATATGCTGAGAAAGTGTGATGATTATATTAGATTACATTACATTACAGTGTGGAAACAGGCCCTTCGGCCCAACAAGTCCACACCCACCCGCCGAAGCGAAACCCACCCATACCCCTACATTTACCCCTTACCTAACACTACGGGCAATTTAGCATGGCCAATTCACCTGACCCTGCACATCTTTGGACTGTGGGAGGAAACCGGAGCACCCGGAGGAAACCCACGCAGACACGGGGAGAACGTGCAAACTCCACACAGTCAGTCGCCTGATGAAGTGGTGCAGGAGGAAGCCTGTGCAGCACATGAACACTAACGTAGATCAGTGGGGCCGAATGACCTGTTTCTGTGCTCAAATTTCTAAGTTATTCCAATTATAGTAAAGGAACATGAAATGTGTGGTACCTTATGTTTTTTGTCTTCACAAGTAATGTGCCTCATTTCATGTTTATTATTTGTAACACAGCTTACAAAATAGATTACAATAGATATTTATTTGCTACTGTATGAGAGGTTTAAGATTCATGCTCTTAATGTATATCTAGAAATTTCTTTTCCCTGTTTATACAGGCAAATCATAGGAAAAACATTTCGAAGAACATCACTTATGTGTTGTGTTGTGGATGGGATGCCAAAATTACCATGTTTTCATCAGGAAAAACAGTAATAATCTTGCACTGTGTAGAATATTGTTTTTCAGTCAAAAGCAAAATACTATGAATATTGGAAATCTGAAGTAAAAACCTGCAGAAATACTTCATTAGGCAGCATCTATAGAGAGAGATACAGAGTTAAAGTTTTAAAATGCATTCAGATTTTGCAATAAATTCAGCAAGGATGTCATGGTGGCTCAGTGGTTGGCACTGCTGCCTCATAGTGGCAGGGACCCGGGTTTGATTCAACCCTTGGCTGACTGCCTGTATGGAGTTTGCACGTTCTCCCTGTGTCTGCGTGGGTTTCCTCTGGGTGCTCCAGTTTGCTCCCACAGTCCAAAGATATGTAGGATAGGTGCATTGGCAATTCTAAATTACTCAATAGGTACAGGCTAGGTGAATTACCCGTGGGGAATACAGGGATAAATTACGGGGTGAATGCTCTTCATAAGGTCGATGGCCCAAATGGCCTACTTTCACACCCTAGGTATTCTATGATCAGAGTAGCCAGTCATTTTGGATTCAATACTTGACCATGTAGTTATAATATGAAACCATTGTGACTGAAGTATTGTAGTATCTGACCCAACAGTCAGCAGCTCAGCCGTAAAATAAAAGGAATGTTTTATTATATGATCAATTCTAAACTAACTAGTCTCACAGGAATGGTAGAGGCATAACAATTGGGCTCAGAATTTCTTTGGTTTAGGGTAGGATCCAGGGAAAGGAATCTTTTGTTGGGTATGTCTGAGTGTCAGGACGCTAGATGAGGGCAGGGATCGGTTAAACAAATAATGCCAAGTGTAGAGCTTACCTTGTGAAAAAAGGACATTTGGTGACTTACTGAGGAAGACCAACCCATCAAAGGGTTTAAGAAGGCAATGCAGCAAATTGGATAAGGAAAAATAACCTTTCATTAATTGATACAGTATTACAAATTTCAAGAGAATTTTACATTTCAGTTATAAAAGGGAGAACAGCAATTATAAAACTGCAATGAAATATTGAATAATTTTAGGAAATTTCATTTTAATATTCATGAGTCCTGTAATAGAAGCGTGCAACGCACATTTGATTGTACATAAAAGTAAACCGGATCAATGCATTTAAATTCAAATCTTTATTTCTCTTCCAAATTTACCATTTGTTTAAAGCATAATTTTGGAAGTGAATGCAAGTCCACCCGCTAAACTTTCCTGGAAGAAAACAGTATCATTTTGCTATCCAATCTCTGCAATTTCTATGCGATGTTGATTCCAAATCAAAAAGCACTCATCTGTTTGTGTGGTATCAGTAAATTAAAGAAATGTGTCCAGTGGCTGCTCTTGATTATTTGCCACACATCTTGGATTTTCTGTTCCATATAAACACAAGTGACTACTTCTTCCTCATTGCATCATCAACGTCTCATTCAAAGATTTTCAGACACAACTAGCAAATTCCTCAAGTTTGGCACCAAATTCAGTCTTCACCAGTGCATCTTACAATCCAGCTAATTAGTGATTAAAATGCACCCATTAAATCATTTGGCAAGAAGACCCAATGCGTAACTTAGCGATACCAGTAGGATTCCAAGTTCAGGTTCCTTGAGCTGAGTGCAGAGCCCATGTTTATGTTATATTAAACTATGTCCAGATTGCAATATGATTTATTACAACATTGCTACAAATAACATTGACTTCACTTCAAACATACTTCAATAGCAATAAAGCAGTTTAAGATATCATGAGTCTTTTAAATACACTGTATGAATACACACTTTTTAGTCCCTAATACAATTGGCAAAAGATCCACGTGAAAGCCTACTTATTAAGTCCAAAGCATTGAAGGTTCAGGATAGGAATAGAAAGAAACCTAGCTAGAAGGGGAAAAGAAGTAGGAATTATTTGTTCTGATATTAGGTTGGAGCAAATGTTGTGTTGGATCTCCCCAGATATTTGTAACAAGATCATTAGTATTGTTAAATCTCATAAATAACTGGAATTCAGAGTCTCAGTTTTAGTTGGCTTTTGAACTGGCAACATGGAAATATTATTTGATGAAATAACAACTAAAGAAATTTAATACAGTTAAGGTCCTGTACTGCACAATGTAAGAAAAATTTGATAGCATATGTATACCTGATTGATGTTGAAACAGCTAAACATGAAGTAGAAGGAGATTGATAGGCTTTAGAACTTTATAGTTATGTTCCACCATTAAAATCAGCAAAGCAAATAGAATACCACACAAAATGTAGTCAAAACAGCAGCTTACAATTCTGAGAAAGTTGCAGCCAATTGTATTGTATTTTGGTCAGATGATTACTGCATCCATGTCTAGTCATTTCAGTTGCTGGAGTCGGCACAGTTAAGGGTCACGAGGTTGATCACTGGTGTCTGGGATATAAACAAAGACTGGAGAAGTCAAACAGCAATTTTTGCATGGCACTATAGGGAACAAATAGCTTTTAGAGAGGCCTAGATGAAGCTTATTTAAGCTGAATTAACAGTTTAGCCTGTGCTTAACACGATAGAGTTGAAACTGACACTAAAGGCAGCCATTTAGAGAAGTTTCAAGTGACTGCCACATAAAGTAGCTGTATTTGCTCATTTACAAGACTCCACAACATTTTGATGGCTGGCAAAACCAGCATTTACTTCTCATCCCTATTGCCCCCTTGACTCACCTCCTTGAATCACTACTGTCCACCATGGGGTTTGATGTACACAGTGCTATTAGGAAGGGAATTCCAGGATTTTGACCCAGTGAAGGAATGGCAATATCTTTCCAAGTCAGGATGGTATATGGCTTGGCAGGAAGTATGGTATTTCTGTATATCTGCGGCCCTTGTCCTTCCAGTTTGTAGAATTTACAGATTTGGGAGGTGCTCGTGAAGGAGCTCTGGTGAGTTGCTTCAACACATCTTGTAGATGGCACACACTGCTGCTGTGCACATGTTTAAGCTGGTAAATTGTGTTGATCATCTCCTACCTAGACAGACATGATTGGCGAGGATGAGGTCAAGTCAATGTTTCCCTCTTGTTGATTCCCTCACAGCTGCCTCAGGGACAGTCTGGCAAGCATATCTTTCAGGACTCCACCGGCTCAGTCAGTAGTGATGCGACTGAATCACCAGGAGAAAGGGAGTGCCTAGCTATTAACATCTTGCTAGGGGATCCCCTTAATCCAAGGTAGAATGGGAAGAGGACATGAGGCCAGGCTGAAGGAGAGAGGAACAGGAAGAATCAGGAAGTGCCTCCTCCATCAGGACTTTATACCTATTATTTGATCCTGAAACATCTTGAAACCTGATACTTTATGTCAGTTGCAGTTCTACCTTTGGGAAAGGTGGGGGCGACATAAGGGGCCATGTTTGCTGAGCTATAAAAATTGCACTTAGTCAGTGTTTGAGTGGAAACCCTGCAAGTTTCTGAGTTCACATCTCCAGCAGGCTTAAATTGTGGTCATCAGCAATTATGCTGTCCCAATGGTTCAAGGTTAAAGTCACCATCTTCAATCTATACCGAGTGGAAAGGTGTCCTAGTCCATGTGGAATTGCCATTGCAAGCTGGGCCAGTAATAAAATAAAACCAGCACATCATCTTGTCCATATTCGACTGAAAGACTCCTGAAGGAAAGGTTGTTTGCACATGTGACTGAAAAGATCTTCCATGTTTTTAAGCCTTGTGTTCTGGTAGGTGCAATCCTTGAAGTATCAAAGGGTGTTGGTGGAACCATAAGTCAGAAAAAGCACCCTAGGGTGAGGTAGTGGGCCCCAAATTATCAAAGTTTTAAAGATGTAGTCAACAAATTATATGCCAATAAACTCAATGTTAAAACTGACCGTTTAAGTGGGTCTCTGTTGTTCAACTTTGTGGTCATCTGTCAGAAATCAATTCACTTAATCAATCATTCTGCTGCTCCTTCAAAAACGCCTTTTCATGTGGTTGGAAAGATGACATCTAGAATGAATTATTTTCTGGTAGATTAAATTTAATTTAATGCAGTCTTCAACTTTAGTTGCAAATATAAAACATGATACAATAGCTAGGTATTAATTCCCCCAGCTGTGAGAAACTGCTGATGGCGATGTGTGAAGTAGCAATTTTAATAATTTTAAATGCCTGCTCCAGAGATTGAAAGTGATTCTCCCGCTGGCCAGGCTCTTGGGACCTCACCGTTCCTTGCACATACATGTTGAGAGCTGACTGACTTGGCAGGTGAAGGCAATGTGATGAAATCCTTTTAGCTGTAAAAACGAGTTTTTTTTCTGTTAATGTGGTTTGTTGCAATCATCTCTTCTGAACAGCTCTATTACTTGGTGTTACACCTTGCAAAACAAATTCTCTTTTGCTTCTTTGATTGTTAATGGTTGGGAACTGATCCCCTCTGTGGTTTTCCTTTTCCTGATCCAGGGAGCTCTGGCTATTTGCAGCATTTTTACTACTGGCCCAGCTGGCAGTAGCAATGCTGTGTGGACCAGGGACTTTCCTACTCTGTATTGTGACAGCATAACTTTTAACCGCATTGCTCACAACATATTCTAGTCATACGCTGCTGCCACCATCACTTCAGCCATTGATTTCTCTCTTTCTTGCAACTGTTTATCTCCAGTGCAGGACAGAAAGTGCATGCTTTCACCATCTGCAACTCGTAAATTAGAAGACAGCATGGTATGAAGGGAAGGTAAGCTGTGAGACAGAAGATCAGATTGGAGGTTACTGTCATCTTCAATGGTTTCAGCCTCAGCACTGGCCACAGCTTCAGAAATAGGCATGCCCATAATGGTCATCACGGTCCTCTCAATGGAGGTCAGTATATGCAACTATCTTCTTTCAGTTAACGTCTGCTTTCTCCCATAGTATGCAGTATTGTTGTGCAAGAGAGAGGAAAGTGTTCCAGTGAGTGTCATGCAACCAGTTGGACTCACACAGCTATGCAATCAGGACAGTCATAAATTGTATGAAGTGTACATGGGGCTTGCAAATATGCCAAATGTGTGAGAGTGCAATGTCGCAAACAAATGTCAGGTATGAGCCCTGGTTAATAAGCAATTGTTTGTCGGAAAGTGATAGGGCTAACCTGTAATAACTTATGTCTGATTCAAGTAGTGCTGTTGATGGGATATAACATTTGAAAATACATTTACTGGTTGCATCCACTCATGTAAAGTTATTGAACCTCTTGCAGCATTTACTCAAGTCCTTGGGCTTAACTCTTGGCTTTCACCAACAGGGCTATTTGCTCTCTGTAGCCTCAGTAAATATATCTCAAGGGCATCCTGGACTGTGAGAATAAAAGACACCTCTCCTTCTTTAAATTTCTTCTACTAAGTTCACCAGTGCTTTAAAACATTAAAGCCCGTTCTCCCATCTTGTACCATCCTTATGACTTTCCTAGGTCAGATAGAACAACTTTTAGTCGCCTCTCCAGCCACAATGTGCCTCCCTTTAAGGGGTGACGGGTGTCAACTACTGTCAGCTTTACCTGATCTTGGGCACTCTGCTGAGGCATGCTACCTGTTGCAATCATATTAATCAGCAGACAACACAAAGTTGGCAAGCTGCCTATATACCACATTGAAAAGATGATGTGGGTTATTCATAGTCTCTGTGCTTGTTTTTGGCTGCTAACAAATACAAAGTGCTGAAATTTTCAAAAACACTTACCAATATCCTGCTGTCATGTAAAATCCACTTTAACATGTTGGAGGAGAAAAAAAATTGATTTAAATTATTTTTATTTGATCCCAATGTTTGCAGTCTTGCATCCGTTACGGATAGATTCACTCACCTGCCTCGTTTATGTGAGCATCAGCCTGGCCCCGTGTTGTGCGTGGGAAGATGATAATTCAACTCAAGAGGGCTGCCAAACTGGCCCATTGTGCTGTAGCTAATAATGTTTTGCTTCAGTGCAATACAGAATCATAGCTGCTACGCTTGTAGCTTTCCCATGTCATTTTAAATGCCACAGAGCTCTGATGGAGTCAGAAATGTTGATGTCAGTTTGCAGCTTTCTGGCAGTGTGTAGTTGAAAGGCACACAAACCAACAGGGGTTAATGTTGAAACAGTGCAAGTAAAGAGATCTTGCACACCATTGAGTAACAGATGATATCTTTTGAGACGGCTGCATTTATGTTGAATAAACCAGTAACTGGCTCCAGCACATAAATCAAGCAGTGCGAGTGTGAGACTAATGACATGTTGAAACACAAATACTTTATAATGTTTAAACAATTAAGCATTGAAGTGTATTTTGTTTGTACAATTGGGAAGCAGTCTTGTGGGAGAACAGTGAGCACCAGTCTATAACATGCTGCAAATGTACAGATATGTTTACCATGGCTGTTATCGGGGCATTGCAATCTTTAATTGATAAATAGAACTCCTACACGCTCCAGCCTTATTCTGTCCCTCACTTCCTTCAGAGATCTTGATCTTGTCTGTCAATACTGTCTAAAATATAATGAGAAAAATTCCAGGCTGAGACTAATGTCAAAACTGAAACTATCAGTCATGAATCTATTCCACCACTTATCAAAATAGGGTCTGTGGCACATTTATCAAATAATATTATTTCAGCACTGAGTGTTCGAGACTCTGATTAGATATTTTTAGAATGCTTGTAATAGGGAGATTTTTGAGTGAAATGATTACTGAAGAAATTTCATGATTCTTTCTCAAAACATTAGCAAGGCAGTACTTTGCATCAAGAAATGTCCTGATGTTCCTCACACACCAAAATCCCATCTGTGACTGAAACAACCTAATCGCAAAAAGGCTGGTTCAGGCCCATTGATGTGGGGATTGGATTCAAATTGACACTCTCATTACTTCTCTCTGCTGTGGTGTCAGCTGAAGACACTAGCTCCTGAAGGCCATACCCTTTCCCACATGGGATTGAGGGAGGGAATCTTGGTTCTCATGACCTTTTGAGGATTTGGTGCTTCACAGTGGCTCAGTGGTTATCACTGCTGCCTCACAGCACCAGGGACCCAGGTTCAATTCCAGCCTCGGGTGACACTCTGTGTGGAGTTTGCACATTCTCCCCATGTCTGCGTGGGTTTCCTCCGGGTGCTCCGGTTTCCTCCCACAATCCAAAGATGTGCAGGTTAGGTGAATTGGCCATGCTAAATTGCCCGTAGTGTTAGGTGCAGGGGTAAATGTAGGGGAATGGGTCTAGGTGGGTTGCTCTTTGTAGGGTCGGTGTGGAGTTGTTGAGGCGAAGGGCCTCTGTCCACACTGTCGGGAATCTAAAAAAAATATAGAATGGATCACCCACATCATGCTCTTAGCTGAAGACGAAGGTGCACGGCATCTCTAAAGAGAGGGATAATATTAAGTGAAAAATAGAATGGTGGCTGGATATTGTCCAGATGAATATCAGGAAATGTTTTTCAGATGTCTTAATTGTAACATTGCCCTGAACCCACTGCTTCTTACAAAAGATAGAATAACATGCACATTGACTACTTCATGCCTAATGTATGAGGTTAATTGAAAAGTGCACGGTCCTATCTGATTGTTTATTTGCACTGGCAAATATTGCTAAATTACACTCAAACTTTGCCTGGAACCCATGGAATTGGCATGTATGGTAATTTCTGAATGCCAATTATAGCCTTAGATTCACATTCTCAGTTCAATCAATTATAAGCCCAATAGTCAGGACTATTTAATTAAGGCAACACAAAGGTTGTGTCATTCAGACCAGGAGGTCTCAGGTTAGATTCCCCGTGGTCAGGTTCTTTCAGCTGGGGCATCACTATTGGCTTTATCATGGGTCTCAGTGCTCTGAGTTGGAAAGGCAAAATCAACTGGATTGTGCAGTGTGCTGGAGATGCGTTCGTCGATGGGAAGCTGAGGACATGTTGGTTTTAGTTATATTTCCCTTATAATTGAGTAGCTTGCCAAAATTTAAGCCTTTTGAATTAAATATTGGGTGTTTGGGCAACGGCACTGGAGAGTGAATGGTGGATTTGGAATCACACCCAGATGTGAGCCAAATTAGAGTGACAGCAAAAGAGGATAAAATTTGAATGGTTTGATAGAAAACCAAATTTCTACAATCAGAAATAATGAACTATTATCACAAGTTTTATGCAAGAAATTGAGCCTGAACAGCAGAATTAATATTGAGTATTTTTTAAAAACAAACCTTTAATAGGAAAACAATGTCTTGCACTGCAGCCCAGTGATTAGAGTTTTTCATTGTACCAGTGATTTCCTCTGAAATAATTTTGATCTTGATTGCAATATCCAGTAGATATTCAGTAGAAACAAACACAGGGAATGCTGAAGAAACTCAGCAGTTCTGGTAGCATCTGTGGAAAGAGAACAGAGTTAATGTTCTGAGTACAGTATGAATTTTTTTCAGAACTTCTTCAGGCATTCAATAGAAGCCAACTATGCCACTAAGAGAGAAGAATCAAGGTCAAATAAATGCGCACGTCATCTCGGATAACTCTGCCACCAATATTCCTATTAAAAAATGTAAACATTTGGGGATTTCCATAAGCAATACCACCTAAATTGCCCATAGTGATAAGTGCATTAGTAGGGAGTAGTGGAATGGGTCTGGGTGGGTTACTCTTCGAAGGGTCGGTATGGACTTGTTGGGCCGGAGGACCTGTTTCCGCACTGTAGGGAATCTAATCTAATCTAATCTAACTCATCTGAACATTAGAAAGGAAGTATAATACTGAACAGTCCTAGAAAGATAAGAAAAACACCATGATGCTACAGAAACGCAGATACATTGAGCTAGTTGAGTGATGTCTAAAAGTGCCAATCATTGCACTGTGCGATATGTTTTTTGAAGTGGTCTATGTTAGTTAGTGTACTCAAGATGGATTTCTTGCTGCTTAAAATAAGTGACAGTGAGCACAGTTATTTTAACAGCTGGAATGGCTGCACAGATCTGCCCGATGGAATGTGGTGCAATTTCTCACATTACATTGAAAATGCCTACTATGTGAAGAGGACTTTATGAAGATTAGAGCGTTTAACTCAGCTGCTACACAGCACTGCCAAAAATATCTGTTCCAGATAATTCTTAAAAAAATATTTACAGAGGAGAGAAAACATAAACAGTCAATTGTTGAAATGTTTCTCTTTAGAAACAGATAAAGCTAGTATTTTATTGTCTTAAGGTTTAACGTTATTATATAATTTACTTCTGGATATTTGGGTCTGAATGAAGAATGACTTCAGCATCCGTTGAATACTTCCCTAGCAGTCTGTGAGAATTCCAGTAGAATTCCAGTAGCTCAGATGTACCATGAGCTGAAATATGTTCAGTGAACTGGTCACTCCTTTCACTTCCATTTCAAAATCCAAGAAACTTCTTTATTCAACTGTTTAAATTCTACAAATTGAATTCTTCGCTTTGCTTTGATTCAGTTCAATGGGAGAAGTCAGACCACAAGGACACTTCTGATTTTATTGGCATGGAAAATCTTGGTTTCAAAAAGCACAATGACAGAAAGCAAAAAGCGAACTCTTCCTTGATTTGCTGTGTGCAGGGGTGGACAATTTGTCTTGAAGCCTAAAATAGTTTGTATCATAGCCAGCAAAGTTGATTGAACAGACATTGACAATGGCATCACACTACCTAAATTAGTGGATGTGAAGATCTGCACCCTCAGATGGAGATTCAATCCTTGCTTTGTGCTGTTAGCTAATCTCAGTTGGAGCAGCATGTTCATGAGAAAACGTCTATTAGCTTTGGCACCCCTCAACAGGATCAGAGATAATCAGGCCTGGTTTCTGTTCCAGTTACTCCTGTTTGGTGACAGTGTACATAAGCAAATATGTGCTAATGTCACTAGCTGGACAATCGCTTCGACTACCCTCTGACTTTGTTTTGTGTGTGGAACACTTCAGCACTGGCAAAGCTGAACCCATCTCTCACCATACATTTCTCACTTTAGTATTCCCCAGTCTCATTCCTCTTTTTGATGCATATTTATGTTGATTCTGACATTATGCCCACTTCTGCAGATTAAGCCTATTGAAATTGAAGGGATTTTGATGGATACAAAGAGGACACTTTCTTGTGAAATGTTTTTACACACACAAGTGGTGTTTCCCCTTCATTAGTCTATTACCTTTTTACTAAGTTAGTTTAAAGCCAACCTGTGGTGGGAAAATATGAGTTAAACTACAGGATTTATTCCAAAAAGCAGTACATAGGCAATTTGTTTTAGTCACCTGTAAGTGACTCATTTAAAATAAACTGAAATAATATTTATTTTATATGATCAAATTTATCAGGAACTCTGCAATTGTTTGGTTAGAAGTGAGGTTATATACAGAGGTTATTTTTCCCCTTCCTCCTGAAACTACCAACTCATTATAGAATCATGGAGTCCTACAGCACGGAGACAAACCCTTTGGCCCAAACTGGTCCATGCTGACCAAAATGGCCATTTCCCTGCACTTGACCCATATTCTTCTAATCCTTTCCTATCCATTAGATATGGTTTGAATGATACTGACTGATCAATACCAGGAACTCACCTATTCAGATTATGTTTACATGGAAGCCCAGACAGTGAAAGTTAGCAGGTTACTCACAAGCGAAGACTCGACTAGGTCCTTGCTCACTATCATCAATTCCGTGCAATCATCAGCAGAGAGCTGTAACTATGGTCAAGACAGTGAAACATGTTTTAACCCAGATTCTATGGTACTCACATGCTTCACATCTCATAATAATGAAGCAAGAGCAGAGTTGCTGTATATTTCCAGCATTTTCTGTTTTATTTTATTTAGGATATCTAGCATCTGCAATATTTTCTAGTACCACAGATACCAAAGTAGTCTCTTCCTCCCAGCAGAAAGACCTAGACAATAGAGAGGCTGGGGAAGAAAAACTGCAAACTACAGTAATGTCACACAAGTCCCATGTAATGATAATCTCCAGTACTGGTGAACCACCCTCTGACTTTCAACAGCATTACCATTGAAGAAGCCCTTTCATCAACATCCTATGATTCACCATTGACTGGAAGAATACATGTAGAAGATAAATACTGTGGCTATCAGAGCAGTCAGAGGTTAGGTATTATGTGGTAAGTAACTCACCTGCTCCCAAAGCCCTGCCTACACCACACAAGTTGGGAGCAAGATGGAATATTCTCCATTTGCCTGGATGAGTGCAGCTCCCACAACACTGAGAAACTTGATATCAGATTGGCAACAAATTACCAGCTCAGCGAGCAAATTTACAACTTGGAGTTTGATATCATCCAAAACACATCCTGGTGGATTTCAAACCCTTTATGGTTCTAAACAATTGGTTTCTGCATCATGTGGCAGTGAATAGCATATAAAGATATGCCACAGTAACATGGAAATCACATTCAACAATACTTTCCAAATGTTTGACTTCAACTTAGAAAGACAAGGGCAGCAGGTGCTTGGAAATGCTTCCATCTGTAAGTTCTTCTCCAAATAACACATTATCCTATTTTTGAATAATTTTGCTGTTCCTTCATTGTCATCAGTTCAAATCTCTGGAGATCTCTACCTAACATCACATGGGAGTACAGCCTGCAATAGTTCTAGAACTCACTGCCACTTTCTTGAGGTCAGCTAAACATGGGTCATGAATGCTGGCCTTGTCAATGATGCCCATATCCAGTGAACAAATAACTTGTTAAAACAAAAATCTGTGATCAAAGCTCTGCACAGACTGTGGATAATTGAACTTTGGAGCTTCCCAATCCATTTAATACAATACATCAACAGACCAAACATTTACACAATGGGGAGGTCAAACTGTTTAAAAAGGAAAGTAATTGAGTTGCTGTCAAAGCTCATTGAAGTAATGTCAATGAACTTCAGGACACATCACTAGACTAATATTGTGGAATGCCTATCCTCTCAAAACATCAAAATATCAAATTTTACACTCCTTCCATAGCGATTATGGAAATCAATAAACAAGCATATATGCCATTATTAACCTCATCGTGATTCAGTAGTAACACTCTTGTCATTGAGTCCAAAAGATTGTAGTTTCAAACCACACTCCGGACACTCGAGTAAGTGATTTGAGCTGTCACTCCCAGGGTGAGAGTGAGGGAATGTTACATTTTTGGAGGAGATGTCTTTTTGATGCAGCATTAAAGTTAGACACATTACAAACTTTGATCCAAACCACAAACCAACTGAGTTTGTAGGCTCACTGACTAAGAAGTGGGCGTGTAAAATGCTCTTGATTTGCAAATGTCATTTATAACACTTCCTATACCAAAAGGGTGGAGGGATTTTAGAGTCAATTCAATCATTTTTAGATTTTGCAATCTTTCCAATATATTAACTTTCTGATGACAAAATGTAATTCAGATCCAACAAGCACAACACACAATCTAATCTAATGTACGTAAGTTCATTTGAAAAGTGCTAAGCCCAACTGCCTTAATTGATGTTGAAAATGTTTTACGTAGTCGGGCATGTTTTCTCTGGGTCTCAGCCAAGTTACCATTTGGGATGCCATGTATTGGTTCAACATTAATGGAGCAAATACTTGTTTGGGAACTTACCCATACTTGTTAAATGCTCTTCGACCAACGTTTAGATGACGTTCAACAACAGGTGATAAATCTACTGAAACATATAAGTTAAAGCTGTTTCATTGGCATAATGACAAACCTCTGCAAAATAAGAACTATTTTACAGTCATGCTGTAAACCACCATTGGTGCTGACTGTGTCTCAGGGGTAACACCTCTGGCCTTAGAGTCAGAAGGTTCTAAGTTTAAGTTCAACTGCAGACACTCACATACCAAATGTAGGCCAGCGCTCCAGAGCAGTATTAAGGAGTGGGAATTTTGGCAAAAACAAGACAAATATTTGGACTGGAGGATGATATAACAACTCTTGTTGAGCTATTGAGAACCATTTGCATATTAGATTAACAAGAGTTGCTATTATTATGAAATAGCACTTGTGGTATGACAAACCATTCTTGAGTTGATTAGTTAATTAAATTGGATTGTCAATTAAGGTGATCTAATTTATAATACTATAATACTCATAATGTGAACATGCTGCTTTTCTATTGGAGTATTTTAATAGTGCTTTCTGAATGTAGACATCTACTTATAAATATCAGATTTACGGATTTTCTTCAGTGTTGGTTATGTGTATTGAATAGGGATGAAATATTTGTGAATCAATAAATCATTGAAGTCAGAGCAGCATAAATGTTTACCAAATTTTGAGAAGATTTGTAGCCCAGGTTGAGGTTCTGGATACAGGTTTGCTCCTTGTAGGCCTGTCTACATACTGTGTCAGGAAGCCCTCCTGCACACACTGGACAAAAACTGACCCATCTATAGTACTCGTACTGTAGTGATCCCAGTCAATATTTGGATAGTTGAAGCCCCCCACTGAAGATGTTACCTAGTAGGGTGATGAAATGTCTGGAAATGAACCTCTCAGCTCAGCGAGCAAACCTACATCCATGTTTACCAAATCAATGAAAACATTTGATAGGCAATTTTATAGTTTGCTTACAACACCATATCAACAGAAATTCAAAGATAATCAGAGGGTGTGTTGTAAATCATCGTGCTGCCCTCCATGGATATTTCCCCTTCTCTCACAGCAGCACCACTGCATTTCCTCTTCGGAAAGTGCCCATCTCCAGCCATCATTCCTTATTATTTTGGATAATTGCCTTGTGTGATTCATTAAAACTCATTCAGTATAGATGAAAGATCTGAGTTTCTTCCTCTGTCAAAGTCTCTGATTCTAGTTCCAAAAGTGTATTTCCTGAAATCCCCAATCTGGTAAGTGTCTGCAGATACAATGAAGATGAAAGGATGTGTCTCGCAGGCTGTACTTTGGCCAATCTTGTCATCAAGGGAATTAAATACATACTGAAATTGAAAAATTTGAAGTGTTATTTTCCTTAGAGACATTGTAGTGCAGACTACAAAAATCTTTTGAAGGAACAATATAAAACAATATGTCACCCAAGCCTCTTAAGGAGATCAGATGACTGAAAGCTTTGTCAAAGAGGCACATTTTGAGAAGAATCGTAAAGGAGGCAAATGAGGTTCAGAGATTGGAAGGAAATTTCAAAGCTTAGAACCTAGAAAACTGCAGGCACGGCTGTCAATGGTGAAGCAATGGGGGGCTTCAACTATCCAAATATTGTCTGGGATCACTACAGTACGAGTACTATAGATGGGTCAGTTTTTGTCCAGTGTGTGCAGGAGGGCTTCCTGACACAGTATGTAGACAGGCCTACAAGGGGCTAAGCCACTCTAGATTTAGTATGGGTAACGAACCTGGCCAGGTGTTAGATTTGGAAGTAGGTGAGCACTTTGGAGACAGCAATTACAATTCTGTCAGGTTTACTTTAGTGATGGAAAAGGATAGGTGTACTCCACCGAGCAAGAGTTACAGCTGGGGGAAGGGAAATTACGATGCAATTAGGAAAGATTTAGGAAGTATAGAATGGGGAAGGAAACTGCAGGGGATGAGCACATTAAAAATGTGGAGCTTATTCAAGGAAAAGCTCCTATGTGTCCTAGATAAGTATGTACCTGTCAGGCAGGGAGGAAGATCTAGATCACGTGGTTTACTAAGGAAGTGAAATCCCTGGTCCAGAAGAAGAAGGCAGCTTGTTAGGACAAAATGTGAAAACTCAGTTAGGGTGCTTGAGGGTTACAAGGAAGTCAGGAAAGACCTAAAAAGAGAGCTCAGAAGAGCCAGGAGGAGACATGAGAAGTTGCTGGCGGATAAGTTCAGGGTTAACCCTAAGGCTTTCCATAGGTATGTCAGGAATAAAAGAATGA
>NC_057717.1:101505396-101532342 GCF_004010195.1 Chiloscyllium plagiosum | reverse complement strand
TCTGGTACGGCCACACTTGGGGTATTGTGTACAGTTCTGGTCACCGCATTATAAGGAGGATGTGGAAGCTCTGGAAAGGGTGCAGAGGAGATTTACTAGGCTGTTGTCTGGTATGGAAGGAATATCTTACGAGGAAAGGCTGAGAGCCTTGAGGCTGTTCTCGTTAGAGAGAAGAAGGTTGAGAGGTGACTTAATAGAGACATACAAGATAATCAGAGGGTTAGATAGGGTGGACCGGGAGAGTCTTTTACCAAGTATGGGGATGGTAAACACGAGGGGACACAACTTTAAAGTGAGGGGAGATAGGTATAAGTCAGATGTCAGAGGTAGTTTCTTTACTCAGAGAGTATTCAGGGTATGGAATGCTTTGCCTGCAACGGTAGTAGGTTCGCCAAGTTTAAGTGCATTTAAGTTGTCATTGGATAGGCATATGGACGTACATGGAATAGTGTAGGTGGGATGGGCTTCAGATTAGTATGAGAGGGCAGCGCAACATCGAGGGCCGAAAGGCCTGTACTGCGCTGTAATGTTCTATGTTCTATGTTCTATGTTCTAATTATGATTGCGAACACACAAGAGGCCATAATTAGAGGAGTGTAGATATATCAGAGGGTTATGGAGTTAGGGAAGAGTACAATTTAGGGAAAGGTAAACCCATAAAAGAAGGTTGAGAACTATAAAAACAAGGTGTTATTTAGCTGTGAGCCAGTCTACTGGCCTTAGCATTGTAAATCATTGCTTCCCTTCATTTCAATCCTGTTAACCATTCCTTTGTAAAAATACATACAGCTAACACATGTCGAGAATATACCCATTTATGAAATGCAGGTACGACGCAAACTTCAGTTTTTATTTACACAAGCTCTTTGTTGCTGTGGATTTGCTGTTACTAAATTCAGATGAACCTAAGTGGTTCATACTTTAACCAAGTGAGGCCACCAAACTGACTTCTAGAAGTTTCTGAGCTCCCTTTGGGCCTCATTCATTACAGTGCCTTTCTTTATAGTTTTCCAGCACACACTTGCTCTTTTTATTTCTCTGCCTCTTTAGTGCTGCCTTAAGATAAAACTTTGAAATGATAGAAAACACCAGATCAAGCCTGAAATCTTCTACAGATGCCTCAAGAAATATTACAGTATCGGAGATGAGATTCCCTTCCAGTGAAATTATCTTTTAAAAAGAGCCAATCTGATCAGGCTTTATTAAGTTAATAAAGAGTGAGTTTGTTAATTACTAAACTTGAGAAGAATTAGTAACACAACACGCATAGTATAAATAAGGAGAACAAAAAGATACAAGTTTGCAAAAACTAATATTCTGAACAGTCCCTGAATTGTTTGCAAAAAATGGATAGTTGAATGTTATGGCTATTGCAGTTAAAATTCCCAGTGGCGTTGACACTGATAGTTGATTTTAAAATCCTTAGGTTTGCAAGTTGTTTGAGATCAGATTGTTCTGAATCCTTTTGACTATACTAAATTCTATCTCTCAGAGTAAGAGAGTCCTTTTGTTGGCCTGTTTCCTTTTGCCTGATAACACTCAGCACACGGGGTATCTTAGTACACTGGTACACATGAGAATTTCAGTCCCACTAATACACTCCAGTAGAGCTTAAACTGACCCTTTAACTCCTGTCCTTGTGCATTCTTTAATTGGATAAACACAAAGTGTGTCTGCAGTTTGTGACATGATCCACAGAGGGTGGCTTGCTGCTAATCAAGGGATTATCAACCTTGTTATTTTTGTAGTCACAAGAGATCACAGTCCAGTCTGTTTTGATTTGCCTGTTCCCACTTTGAAGGGTTGTTGTGTGAAGTTTCTTTCACATCTTTAGGTGTGGCATTCTATGCACATGACTGTATTAACTCTCTTTTTGAAAAAAAACTTGGAATTACAAGCTTAACAAGGGCATTAGAACTTCAGAGTTCGGATCTACAGTCATGAGAAATGAAATCCCAAAACACGAATGAAAACCCTGAAATCTCATGAAATAAAAATGGAACCTAATTTATCACTTAGGCTTGGGACAGTGAATGTTGTTTTTTGCTTTCATTCCAGGTTATTTTGAGTGTTTTACGTTGAGCTGTCAACTTTTAATAAGCCATTCATCAACTTTTATGTGTGTTATAGACTGACATCTCTGTTCTAGCTGAAACCCCAGACTGGGAACTGAAGAGAGGATGTTGTAGTCTGTGTGGCTCAGCTTCTAGATCATACAAAAAGCTAAAATAATAATTTTGCAGACTTTGAAGTGCAAGTCCCTTGATGGTCTTGTGGGCACATACAGCGTTGGTTGTAACACTGAGTCATAAAAGAATCTGCTGACCATAGAGAACACTAAGAATGGAAATTAGCCAAGGTGTGTCTACTCCTGATTTTGGTTCAGAGAAATTAGAAAGTGCAACATGTGGACATTAGTTGAGGATCCTTTTTGGATTCAGGGATGATTCCCCTCTGCCCTCTGGATACCTAAGTTTGTACGTTAATAGCCATTAGTTCAGGTGTTCAAGAAGGGAGTTTCTATCTGCTACTATACTTTGCAAGGGAAAACACATGTTGTGCAAGAGTAAAATTCTTATACCTAACATATGCCAACATTGAATATATTTTCCTTCTGATGTGTTATCCATCAATGCATCTCCTCCAAATGAAATGCAGCAAACTTGATCCTTTTACCTGTTATTGGTGGCATGCTCAGTCTAATTCAGGCTAAACAGGTACATAGTCTCAGTGCTAAAAGAACCCAGATTTCACACTACATCTATTCATAAAATGTTGCTGTGTGGCCTTGCAACATGATTAATGTTGTTATTGTCTATGGAAGAAACAATGCTGTAATTTCCCAGTTCCCTCTGGAACTGTGTTAGAACTGGAATCTCGACCAAACACTTTGGAAAACCTGTTTTTGGAATATACCAATGATCTTTGGAATGCTTTAAGTATCAAGTGATACCCACTTTTCAAAATCCTGAGATGGTTAACATTCCCAAGCTCTCATTAGGATCCAAATAATTAATCCCAAATATTCTGATTCAAGGGACAACACTACAGAGGGGCTCTATATTATGCCATAAAGTGTGTAAACCAAACACAAGCAATTTATTTAATTTGAGCTGAGCGTGGAGATTGTAAGAACTTGACCTCACTGGTTCACAACTGTAGAGTTGTTTCTGTAATATCATGCACATTCTTGTTGAATTTGGCCTCCAAATGCTGTGGAGAACAACTGTTTATTTTGAATAATTTGAATAATTTCTTATTTTATATATCATCAGTGTTTATCATTGATATTAAGCTACTAACATGCAATAGATCAGCATGCTTTAAGTGATCCTGGGTAAAATGCAGGATGAGACCTTTATACCTTCAGCTCACTCCCAATGATGTAATGATGATATTATGAGCTTGACTCTTAAAAGTATTCTGAAATCCTGACTGTGAGACATAAAACAACTGTGCTTTATGCCTACATCAGAATCCATTTGATCCGAAGCGTTACCACAGCTTTGACCTTCAGACTTGAACCTTCATCAAAAATTGGACTCCAACTGGATTATTTGCAAATCTCTCCCTCTTGCTGCTTTGCTGTTGTGGCCTCTTGATTTTAAAATATATGGCACATCAATGATTTGTTTAAAGAATCATAAGCCATTCAGCCCATTCTGCTGATTTTTTTTCTACTTCAAATATTCAACACTTATAGCCTGCTGGAAGGATGTATAAGAGTTAAGGCTTCCAAACAACTGCAGCTTTACAATGTAATGGGGCTGTCTAATGATGTGACTAAGCTTCCAACTGGGTGCTTCACCTTGTCCAGCAAAGTGTATTTTAGCTCACATTATACAGGAAACAGAGTGTGGATATCATGGTATTGAAGAATCCAACAATGTAAATAATACAGCTGCATGTTATTTTGTATGATCATCAGTGTTTATCATTGATATTAAGCTACCAACATGCAATAGATCAGCATGCTTCAAATGATCCTGGGTAAAATGCAGGATGAGACCTTTACACCTTCAAATCACTTCCAATGATGTAATGATGATATTATGAGCTTGTCTCTTAAAAGTATTCTGAAATCCTGACTGTGAGACATAAAACAACATCTGAATTTTCCATAATTAAAATACACTGTTGCTATAAAGCTGCATCTGTTTTTTTCAATCTCACCTCTGATGTCAGAGAAGCTTTGGAAATCACATTTCCCATTTCCATGGCTAACGTGGAATAAAATGGCAATTCTTAACCAGCATGAGAAACCATTTATATTTCTCACAGCTTTTTGTTGTCACAAACACACAGACATCCCCATTTATATTACAATGCTTCTTCTGAAAGTTCAGGCAGAATATATGGGAAATATTTTGTATATAACTCATTCTTTGCCTGAGCTGGTCATCCCTGATTTAGCACTGGATGCCAAAAATGGGAAATGATTCCATTCTGCAGACCTGACAGCTTTCATTCATGAACATAAAATTTGCCAGCTATTTAACTAAAATCAACTGAAGACCACAGGTTGAACAAATTATAACTGAAGATCAATGTGGGCTTGGTGATATTATAATATTTTATGTGGATCTAGGTTATTGATCAAGGGATGTGATATGAGCTTTGTGTCTTGCATCCATGTGGAAATATGCTAAAAAAGGTAATGAAATGGTTTAGAATGTTTACAGGCATTACTCAGAGGTGAGTTTTTAAGAGCTGGAAAGCTCTACATGTATGAGTGGGTAAAAGCATATTTGGTAGTACCTTTCCAAAAGAGAATTGGGTAAGTCCTTGAAGGTTAAAAGTGCGCAGGTGCAAAAGGAAAGAGAAAGAGAGTGTGGCAAATTGGTTGGATCGTTCAAAGAACTGGCACAGGTAGATTGCATGCCCCTCATTTGTGGCATGGTGGCAATGTCCATACCTCTGAACCAGAAGGCCTGGGCTCAAGTCCTACCTACTGCAGAGGTGTGTAAGAACATCGCTATATAGTTTGATTAGAAAATTATCTGTAGGATTGTCTGATGCTAAACTTTCCCCTGATGCATCAGTTATGAAACCAGTCGTTAATTCAGGACTACTAGGCCTGAATGTTCATGCCTGGGCTGGGATACCTAATCTTTCTTTGGTTGGTCAATGTGATGCATTTAACCTTGGACCTACAAAAGTATCGGTGGTAGAGTGACCCCCCCTCAACCCCCTGCCACCCCCCCACAAGCCTGCTCCACAGCTAAATTCAACAAGGACCTACCTCTATGGGAAGAAAACTGGAAACGGGAAGGGGGGAGTCAAGAGTCTTGGCAAAGTTCTCTGAAGCAGAATTTCTTTTCCTCATCATCCTGGAGAAATGAGTTGTGTAGAACTGGCCTAATCAGACCATTTTTTTAAAAAAAGCAAAAGAAAATATTTGATGTTGAAGATCTGAAACAAAAGGTGCTGGAGAAACTCAACGGATCTGGAAGTATCTGTGGAGAGAGAAACTGATTTAACGTTTTGAGTCCAAAAGCTCTTCTTCAGAATTGTTCTAATATAAGGTCATTGGGTTTGAAACGACAAGTGTTTTTCTCGCTCCACAGATGCTGCCAGACCTACTGAGTTTCTCTAGCATTTCCTACAAATATAACAAGTTAACTGTCTCTGTACCATTGTTGGCCCATTAGTAGCAGCATTATATCTGAGTCAAAAAGCCAGAAGTCCCAAACCAGAGACTTAAGAACAAATTCTAAGCCCAGGCTTCAGTGCATTATTAAGAGAGTGCTGTACTGTCAAAAGTACTGTTTTTCAAAATGTTACACACATCTGCCTTAATCTCAAAGGATGTGAAAGATCTCATGGCAAGATTTTGAGGAAGAACAGGAGAGTTTTCCCTGATGCCCTGACCAATGTTTACCCCTCAATTGACACCATTTGAAGGGTTTTTGACCGAAACGTCGATTTTCCTGCTCCTCGGATGCTGCCTGAACTGCTGTGCTTTTCCAGCACCACTCTAATCCAGAATCCGGTTTCCAGCATCTGCATTCATTGTTTTTACCATTTAAGTTATCTCGTTGTTCTGTCATTGTGGTTGAAGGAACTTGTGTGTAAACTACCTGTTGGTTTCCTACATGACAACATTTGAAAAGAGCTGAATTAGCAGTTTTGTGCTTTGAAACATGCTCAGACCATAAAACGTCCTGTAGAAATATGTATTTCTTTTTAAGGTTGTGAACAAATGTAAGGGTTAACCCTTCAAATTAGGGTAGTCCCGGTGAGAATTGAACTTGGTAACTTCTTGAAATATGTGACTTCGTAGTAAGTCACACTGTGCATTTAGCCAAACAGCTATTAACAGGCTGGGCCCAATAAAATATTTATTTGGCCTCGGGTAGGTATTTCCCTACCAGCTCTGAATGGGATTAGCTGTTCCATCAATAACCAGCCACTGCCTGGCAGCTGGTGCTTTAACTGTAACCACTTGTACCACAAAAACAGGCTCAGATCATAGGTTATTTGGTTGTAGAATCACTTAAGGGACTGATAGACATTCCTGACCCTGAATGTCTGGTTTGCCAATGAAAGAACTTTCCCAGGAGAGAAGTGGTCAGAAGGATCATGGATAAGTACTGTAAAAGAAAAGAAATTCAATCTTCATAGTATTGTTGTGTGCTAAACTGTATATAGAACAGAGAGAATACAGCATTCTGGTCACATGCATCCCCGATGAGAAAAAAACATGAACTTGGGTAAAAGTCAGCAATTCGCTTCTCTTCATTCTCGTTATTTATAGCACAATACTTGCCTATGTCTTAGGTTAATGCAGTACAATGCACACACCAGGGTAAAAGCTACAATTTCTGCCCATAGGTATGTTAAAGCTCATGGGAGTCTCGGTGCTAGCTTCCTTGTATGTGCTGTCGAGTCATACAACATAGAAGAGGTATCACAGTTCTATACACAGTGACATGATCTGCACAGAATCGCCAGTCGTTCCAATGGCTGAAGAAAGTTCACACAGGTCAGTTACAGCAATATTACCTGGCTTGTAAGGGGCAGCCATGTGCTTTCCTTCTACTTAAGCCAACAACAACCAAACCTTTTGTCTTCCTCTGTCTCTGTGGCAATATTTAGGTTGGCACGTTAAATCATAGAATGATCTAGCAGAGAAGGAGACCATTTGGGCCATCAAGTCTGTACAGCTTTTGAAAAAGGTTTCTAATTAGTTCCATTATAAATCTCTCTCCTTAGCACTCTATCCATTTTTGCCCTCCAAGACTTTATCTCATTCCCTTTTGTTCCAATGGCCTTGCAGGAAGTGCAATGAAGGCATGACTTAAAATCACCTACTTACCAGTTTGTACAGCTGGTAACAGGTGGAATGCCTATTCATTTATGTAGTTCTTTTATTAGAATAAACATTATCACTGATTTAAATGGAAAAACTCAGCAAACCTTTTAATATTTATCAACAGAATTTGCATTCAGAGTCTTACAGAGAAAGAGGTCTCAAAGGTGAACTTGCCTCCTGGACAAAATTCCCTATTTCCTGTTTGAGAAAATCCCCAAATTGCTTTAAAACAAACCTTGATGAATTAAAGAGCAGGAGGTAAAAAAGGTGAAGCATTGGGATTGTGTTGAGCTTCACTTCTTATACCTATTATTATATCTCCTGTTTGGTTCTGTTAAGTAGAAAAGGAGTAGGTATAGTAGCTTCTTTGAGCCTTGTATCCTGTAGCAGGTGTAAGGAGACATTGGCAGTGCAGATTGTTACCTGTGCCATGAATGGGTGTGTGCAGGAATTTTCTATTCAAACAATAAGAAAAGGCGAAGTGCTTCATTAACCACATTCAAGTTAGGACAGGGCTGCTAACAGATGCAGATGCAACAGCGCAGAATCTTAAAGAGAGAGTGTCTCACCTGTTGGGCTCTGAGGTTAGGACATTATCCATTGAGGACTAAAGGACTTGTTTTATTTCTAAAATGTCTTTTATATTAATTGTGAGGTATAAACAGCAGGTGTGTGAGACCCCTATCATTGCCAGAAAATACACATTTTTTGAATGACTTGCATTTCTACAACATGCTTCATGATCTCCAGATGGTGCAAAGTGCTGCAATGGTCATCCTTAGAAATGTGTATTCTAGGGAAATGAGGTGGTCAACTTGTGCACAGCAAGATCCCACAAGCAGCATGATAATGACTGCATTAGCCATTTGTCGATTGAGTGATAAGTTTTGGCCAGGACTCAAGTTTGAAATCCTTTGCTTGTCTTCAAGTTACCCCCATGAAATCTTTTATTTAAGCTGCAGATGAACTTCAGTGTAATTTCTTGTCTGAAAGATGGCAGCTCTGACAGTGTGGTGCTGCCGCAGTACTGCATTGAAGCACCAGGCTGGATTATATGCATTATATGCACCATGTGCTCTGCGACATTAGCTAAAACTCAATTTCTCGGTTTATCTTTTGAAAGCTCACTGTAGACAGCTTAAAACACAAGCTGCAATCCAACAGAAACCTGCAATGCAATGGTAAAGGAAAAAAAAAGTTTTTTATTATTCATTCATGGGATTTGGGTGTGGCTGAGCCAACATTTATTACTCATCCTGAGTTGCCCTGAAACTGAATGGCTTGCTAGACCATTCCAGAGTCAATAGGCTCTGAAGGCACATGTAGTTCAGACCAGGAATGGACAATAAATTTCATTCCCAAGAGGACATTAGTGAACTTGATACAAATTACAACCATCAACACATGACCATCGTTATACAAGCTTCGTGTTTGATTCCAGGTTTTAGAATATTTGAATTTCACATCAGATGGAATGCGAAACCTCATTTGCAGTGTGGCAGAATCTTATAGTGGTTTTAACTAAGTTGCCTATGGCGAGATGTATGCAGATTCAGGTGAAATGTTTTGCAAGGCACATCTTGATTTAGAGATCACCTCACCCCATCTTTTACACTTTTCCCAAGCAAAGTTCTCACTGGCCAGAGATGAGTTGCCGACTGATGGCATAGCACTTGTTAAGATCCTTGTTGACAGAACAATTCACCTCATTAATATTCTGGTTGCAATCTTACCAAACCTGCCCAACAAACTAGACATCGGGAAAACCCAACATGGAAACCAGAGTGGATGCCTGGACGGTTGAGCTCACTGTTTGCTCCTATTGATCTCCGTCTTGGATACTGGACACCAACAAGGGTGGTAATGTCTAGTGGTATTATCACTGGACCTTTTTGTCCAGAAACCCAGCTAATGCTCAGGGGATTTGGGTTCGAGTCTCACCCTGGCAGAATGGTGAAATTTGAATTCAATGAAAAAACGTCTGGAATTGAGAATCTAATGATGCCATGTCTCCATTGCCGATTGTCAGAAAAACCCCTGTGGTTCACTAATGCCCGTTAGGGAAGGAAACTGCCATCCTTACCTGATCTGGCCTACATGTGAATCCAGACCACAGCAATGAAGTTCACTCTTAATTGCCCGCTGGGCAATGCCCTCATTCCATGAATGAATAAAAGAAAATCTCAAGGCATGAACCATGGCACTGACCACAAGCATCCCACATCTGCCAACATTGGCAATTGTCAGCCTCTAAGAGCCATCATAGCACATCTCCGATTTAGTTACAGGATGCTTCTACACTTAATGCTGCACCTCGAGCTGCATTGACAACTGACATAATTCTGCATGAAGGACGTCACACACTGAGGGACACACACCCAGCTTGTAGAGTGAACCAGCTCTTTGCTCTCTCACTCTGCACCTATCTAGATGTTCCCAGTATCTCTGCATTGCAATGCTTTGCCTTTTTGAGATTTGACCCCTCAGCCAAAGATACCATGCTCATTTTCTTTTCTTTTTTACCAGGAAGAAAAGAAACACCCAAGTGGCCAGTGACAAGCAGTGCCCTTCACATCAAAGGGCAATGCTGTGTGATCAAACTGTGAAGGGGAGGCAGGGATTAAATCAAAATAGTATTGGACGGGGAAATAATGCACTCCACTCCCTGTGGCTCCCATCTCTCCCTGAACAGCTCAAGGGGGTTGGTGAACACTGCGTGCTCCTTCTCCAGAGACACCCGTGGGTTTCCTCTGGGTGCTCCGGTTTCCTCCCACAGTCCAAAGATGTGCAGGTCAGGTGAAATGGCCATGCTAAATTACCCATAGTGTTAGATGCATTAGTCAGAGGGAAACAGGTCTGGGTGGGTTACTCTTCGGAGGGTTGGTGTGGACCACTTGGGCCGAAGGACCTGTTTCCACACTGTAGGGAATCTAATCTAATCTAATCTAATATGAGTTACCTGATTAGGGTTGTTAACTTGGTCCAATCAGGGAGCCCTGGCTGAGAGGTAAAAACAGGCGTATCAGAGGTTCTCCTCACTCTGAGAGCAGCTCTGAAGAAGTCAGACGAGTGCCAAGAACTAAATAAAAACTGAAACAGTTTCTGAGGAAGGGTCACTGGACTTGAAATGTTAACTTTGATTTCTCTTCACAGATGCTGCCAGATTTGCTGAGCTTTTCCAGCAACTTCTATTTTTGTTCCAGATCAAGTACTCCAAATGTAAATAAGAGTGACATGATGATGAGATACAAGCCTCTGTGAAGTTGTTTCAGTGGTGATGAGAGGAAAAAGGTATGCTTCTGAAGAAATTCGCGATCAACAGCGGCCTTTGACATGTGGTAAGCATTTTGGGCATCATGCCGTTATTTGGGAAACTTGACTCATTTGAAGACTAGGATGTGGAAATAATGCATTATTTTTTCTGGACAGGTGACAGCTTTTTTGATTATTAGGAGCCTAACTTTCCCTGAGGCTCTCAGATACTATAAGCTTTCAAGAGTTGACAGATTTAGTTAAGGAATACTATGATCCCAGGCCTCCTCTAATTCTGAGATGCTATTGGTTACTTGCCAGTTCAAGAACATCTTTTGCAATACACGGGCTCCTGGAAGTGTTGGTCAGAGATATTGGGCCATTATTTACCAGCAGGGAATTGGAGTATTTCCAGAAGTTGAATGGCGTTCGGCATATAAGGACAGCTCCATACCATCCATTGTCTAATGATCTGGCAGAAGAGCAGTCCAAACTTTAAAGGCAGGCTTAAGGAAACAGCCTACAGCTTCACTAGATACCAAACTGTCCCGGTTCCTATTTGATTGTCGGGCTACCCCTTCATACAGGGATAGCCCCAGCAGAGCTGTTATTGGGGAGAACACTCCTCACTCGGTTAAATCTGATCTTTCCAGACCTGGGGGGGAGGGTGAAATGGCATCAGAAACGCCAATGCCAGGCACAAGACTCCGCTAAGCAAGAGAGACACCTTACTTCAGGGGACCAAGTTCCATGCTGAAACCACGGAAATGGCCCTCAAGGTTACAAAGCATGGTTGATGCCAGGTCAGGTCCCATGACACACACAAAGTTTGGAAACAGTTTCTGAGGAAGGGTCACTGGACTTGAAATGTTAACTTTGATTTCTCTTCACAGATGCTGCCAGATTTGCTGAGCTTTTCCAGCAACTTCTATTTTTGTTCCAGATCAAGTACTCCAAATGTAAATAAGAGTGACATGATGATGAGATACAAGCCTCTGTGAAGTTGTTTCAGTGGTGATGAGAGGAAAAAGGTATGCTTCTGAAGAAATTCGCGATCAACAGCGGCCTTTGACATGTGGTAAGCATTTTGGGCATCATGCCGTTATTTGGGAAACTTGACTCATTTGAAGACTAGGATGTGGAAATAATGCATTATTTTTTCTGGACAGGTGACAGCTTTTTTGATTATTAGGAGCCTAACTTTCCCTGAGGCTCTCAGATACTATAAGCTTTCAAGAGTTGACAGATTTAGTTAAGGAATACTATGATCCCAGGCCTCCTCTAATTCTGAGATGCTATTGGTTACTTGCCAGTTCAAGAACATCTTTTGCAATACACGGGCTCCTGGAAGTGTTGGTCAGAGACATTGGGCCATTATTTACCAGCAGGGAATTGGAGTATTTCCAGAAGTTGAATGGCGTTCGGCATATAAGGACAGCTCCATACCATCCATTGTCTAATGATCTGGCAGAAGAGCAGTCCAAACTTTAAAGGCAGGCTTAAGGAAACAGCCTACAGCTTCACTAGATACCAAACTGTCCCGGTTCCTATTTGATTGTCGGGCTACCCCTTCATACAGGGATAGCCCCAGCAGAGTTGTTATTGGGGAGAACACTCCTCACTCGGTTAAATCTGATCTTTCCAGACCTGGGGGGGGAGGGTGAAATGGCATCAGAAACGCCAATGCCAGGCACAAGACTCCGCTAAGCAAGAGAGACACCTTACTTCAAGGGGACCAAGTTCCATGCTGAAACCACGGAAATGGCCCTCATGGGTACAAAGCATGGTTGATGCTAGGTCAGGTCCCGTGACACACACAAAGTTTGGGTGGGTGAGACAGTCCTAAACAGGCAAATGTACCACACGAAAGCTGCAAACTTCCAAATGGGAGAGAAGGAAAACATACCCAGACCCTCAGAATAGCCAGAAGGGTCCTCCCCTTCCATCAAAGAAACCTCGCAGTCTGAGATAGACATGGCGGATATTGTAGCCTCGATGCCTTTGCTGCCTGAAGAAGAGGATGAATTTCTTCCGAGATGTTCCACGCACAAGAAGCGAGCGACTGTCTAGCACTCGCCAGAAATCCAAGGCTGATTCAGAGGAACTGGACCCAGTGCAAAAACATCCCAGGGGAGGCTACAAGCAAAAGAACAGGCCTAGCTTGCCGGACTCAGAGGGGCAGGGATGTAGATTGTAATAAAGTCAGCTGAATGGACCTCAGAACATAATTGGGGCTGTTAACCCGGTCCAATCAGGGAGCCCTGGCTGACAGATAAGATGCCGGACTCAGAGGGGCAGGGATGTAGATTGTAATAAAGTCAGCTGAATGGACCTCAGAACATAATTGGGGCTGTTAACCCGGTCCAATCAGGGAGCCCTGGCTGACAGATAAGAACAGGAGGGTCAGAGGTTCTGCTTCCTCTGAGGAAGCTGGACTCAGTGTCAGGTACTATGCACGTGTAAATGAAGGGGGACTTGGTGATGGGATGCTGGCCTCTTTGGAGTTATTTCAGGTAGAAGAACAGAGATGGATTGAGTGTGAGATATTGGAGACAAGATGATGACAGTTACTCTAGTGGAGTGGAGAATATCATTGACTTTCTTTCTACAATGCTAGGCATTCTTCCAGCTTGCTGAGACTGCTTGACCCTGGGTGGCAACCTCACACCAGGGTGGCATGTTCAGATGTATGGTGTTGTGGTTTCTATCGCTGGTCCCTGGAGCGAGGAGAAAGTCCCACCAGTGCACCACCCTGTTCAGCATGAACTCCAAGACCCTGCCTTATAAGCCAGACACCAAAGTCCCTCTGTCTGCTATGTCCGGCAAACGACAGCTTGGGACTGACAGTTCTTCTCCAAGTACACAACAGCCTTTTAAAGATGGTACTGGTGCCAGGGATGCTGGTCCATTCCAGGATATCTGTGCAACTATCCCAGAAACGGCATGTAGTAAAATGTGATGGAAATCTGACAAAATACACTTCTAAAGGGCAGGAACAGCAGTTAATGCAACAAGTTTAATGAGATTTGGCGGGAAAATCTGCTCAGCCTTACACTGGGAATGCTTCCAACAATGTCAACAGAACTTACACTTGGCTAACAAAACATAAGATGCAGTCCACAGTCTGTGACTTTAGATTACTAACCCAGTAATATTATCACTAGGCCATCACCTCACTCTCTGAGTGGGTGGACCTTCGCTTGAACACTGCTATTCTGGTTCCTAGTTCTTGGTGATAACTATAAGACATATTCAGTGACAAACATTTAGAATCTGATAAACTTCAGTGATATCAAGCTTACTTTGTAGAAAAAAGTCCATGATGCACAAACATTTCACAATTAACTCAGAGTAAAATGGAGTGCAACAACATAATCCAGTAACATTGTAAATTACAGCCTGTAATTAACAAATAAAGATGTGCTTTCTTACCATGCTTGTATTTATTTTGCCCCGATGTTTGTCCCCTTCTTTCCTGAAGCTGTTGACTGCTTCTGAGGTTCAGTTCACATTGCGAAGGATTGCTTCTGTGTCTGGCTAATCCTCATGTCTAATCTCAGATGTTGCACGTTAGCATACTGCTTGACTATAGGTGGCATCAGAATCTAACCTGATCCTGTTTTCACCTGAGGTACATCCTCGTGTTTTGGAGTGAGTAGTTCTGTAGTAATTAGGAGGAGGAAGAGCTCTGACTGATTTCCTCTTCCTGTGCTTTTCCCACCAGCTAGTTCCCTTGCGAACCATTCATCATCCTGACGTGGAAATATATTGTTGTTCCTTCTGTGTTGCTGGGTCAAAATTCTGGAACTCTCTCCCTAACAGTATTATGGGTCTGCATACAGCACATGGACTGCAATGGTTCAAGAAAACAGCTCACCACCAAGTTTCTCAAGAGCAACTAGGAACTGTTAATAAATGCTGGAACTGTTAATAAATGCTGGCCCAGTCAGTGACATCTTGTGAGAGAATATGATAAAAACTCATAGACCCAAAAGTCCATAGGCTAATTGTGGTGAAGGTTTCCTGGAATAGAGCCCCTGTACCTGATGTCTTCAGAAATCTTCAGTTCATTTGGTTATTAGCTGAAGTTGAGTCCATGCTATTACTGCACCCTCAACCCTCACACCACCTCATCAACCCAGAAATGCATTTTCCTGTTAAAAACAGGATGGAGCTCTGCCAACGAGCAAGTCATATTCCCTGAAAGCCTGGACAAACAAGCTTATCTGTGATGCTTAAATTGAAACACGCCATTACTTTGAGGTTATGAGCCTCTGATGTATTAACGCTTGATGATACATTTCATGTTGTGCGCTCCTATTGTAGTGTAATTAACAGTCAGGCCACAGCAAGCAATACAGTCACAATAACCTGATGATTGTACAGAAGCCGCAGGAGCATTCATGAGTGGGAGCAAAGCAGTTAAAAACAGAACAAGAGCTGAATCCTCTGATTAGAAGGATTAGTACACTAATCACCAGAATGTCTTTATAATGCATGACGTGATTTGACTGTATATGAGGAAGTTTTAGCATTTTCACCTGGCCTTTGAAGAATATTAGTCCTCTTCTTGTGTTCGCAGTAACCCTTGTGGAATGGATAGGGATGAGCTATAATCAGATTTTGCTGAGTAAATATCAAGCATTCCAGGAAGACTTTGCTAAATCAGAACATATCTTCTCATTCCCAGACCTCTGCCTGTGTGTGGCTGCTCTGCCCATTTCTGTTAAAACAGCTCTGATATTGAGTACTTTGTATGCCTTTGGCAAGAGCTGTCAACCTACTATTGACAGTGCCCATACTGCCAATCACTACAGTGCAAATATTAATGCAGGAAAGACAAATATTTATCTTGAAGGTATCATGCAAATTAATTCTTCTTGGGGCCTATTCTAATTGCTTTCCCAGCTCTGTAGATAAAAGGTTACGTTCAAAAGATTTTGTTTCAAGTCAGACCTTGTAATACAGGTGATATGTCTCCAAGTCTATGTTTTGAAAACTTGTGCAAGCAGGAATTATTTTTGCATCTACTGTCACTTTTGCAGGCCCACTTACTAATTGTCAGTTTAGCACCACTGTAACAAGTTCTCTCATTCTATGTTAAAATGTACAACTAGTTTATCCAGTGCTTCTCTTACTTGTCACTTTGGTTCATTAATAGATCCTGGAGAATTATATTTATTACAGAAATTGAAATTCTTTCCAAACAAAATCAGAAATTGCTGGGGAAACTCAGCAGGTCTGGGCAGCATCTCTGGAGAGCGAAAGAGAGTGAATGTTTCAAGTCTAGTAAACAGAGTGAATATTTCAAGCCTAGTGACCCATCTTCAGAACTGAAAAGGCTCTTTTTGCTTGCCTCCAATTAAGCTTATTAGCCAGTACCCTAGGTAGAATGATCTTGACCGGACAAGTCACAGCAAGTTCAACATTGTTCTGTACTGGCAGTATATTGCACTTATCACTAGTTAAGGAGGAAACAAACTTGCATGTCTAATCACCTCTTCAAGAACAAAGAACAAAGAAAATTTAGAGCCCAGGAACAGGCCCTTCAGCCCTCCAAGCCTGAGCCGATCCAAATCTAGTGTCTAAACCTATCACCCAATTCCTAGGCATCTGTATCCCTCTGCTGCCCAACTACTCATGCAATTGTCCAGACGCATCTTAAATGAATCTACCGTGCTTGCCTCTACTACCTCTGCTGGCAACGCGTTCCAGACACCCACTACCCTCTGTGTAAAGTACTTGCCGTGTATATCCTCCTTAAACTTTTCACCTTTCAGCTTGAAAGCGTGATCTCTCGTTATTGAATCCTTCACCCTGGGAAAAAGCTTATCTCTATCTACCCTGTCTATATCCTTCATGATTTTGTAAACCTCAATCAGGTCCCCCCTCAATCTCCTTTTTTCTAACGAAAACAAACCTAGAGTTGTGAATCAAATGCTTCTTCACTTCTTGGCACTAAGTATCAAAGTAATTCTCTCCCATGGTCAGGCAGAGCAGTAAAGTTCACCACCCTGAAATCATGACTTCAACCCAGTCTGAACAAAACTATCCTGCTTCTACAGTATGAAATATCCATTTCCCACAGTAACCCCTCTCTGGAGGAACATTTACAATTTCTAAGCTAAATTGAACGCCAGGAGCCATCACCAAGGTATTGTATTAAACTATCCCTTCAATGCTGGCAGATAGAAGAGATTTTTATTCTAGTTTGGGCTAGATTCAGACCCCGACTCCAGGGGTGAACAGCAGTATTTTGGCTCACTTCCTAATTTTAATCCCCATTCATAATATATTTTTTCTTCCTTTAATCTCCCAGTATTGTACCACAGTTGGGATTACTGATAAGTGACCTATTGCCAGATGTCTGTCAGTGCTGCTCTTGAGTTGGGCATTAATATATGTACAAAATTGGTCAATAGTAACTTCAGCCAATTTTGCCCCTTCCCCTCCCCTAGTTCCCTACCCTGTTCATTGTCAGGGAGCTCATGGCCTTGGCACATTATTTTGCCCCTAATGCCGTTGTCAAGAATAGGAACTCAGTATGTGGGTAATAGCAGATGAAAAGCTTCATCCACCCATTCCATGGGACTGGGCATTGCTGCAGTGCCACTCAGCTACCAACTTTGCTAGGTTTGGTTCCCACATTAGCAGGCTGATGACAGTACTTCCCACAATACCATCTCATTAAACTCCCAATTAGTGTGCCAAGAAACATTCTATAAGGATTAGGGTATTATGAATTGTGGATTAAAACAGCTTGATACTTGTACCACAGACTCATCTTGTCATTCTCTCAGTGACTCACTATATATAACAAAAATAAAAGCAGCTTAAATAAATTGGGTCAGATTTAAGAATTACATAGCATTGAACTGAAACAACTCATTTGACCCGAACATTACCCTTCTCTAATATCAGCTTCCTTCATCCTCTCCCTTTCTAAAAGTCTAGCTTTCCCATAACTGCATCAATGCTCTTTGCTTCAATCATTCCACATGTCAGTGAGTAAATGCTGTGACTTGCAATATGCTGTTCCTCAATGAAATTTTGAAAGTTGTCTGAATTTGATGACTTCAGTAACTGAACATCAATTTTGAATAATTGATTTGCAGATTCTGGCTTGGTAAATACCTGGAATGGAACTAAGCCAAATCAAGGAAGGCTTTAGATTCAGTTATGGGATGAGTTAATTGATTTGAACAGAGACCTTGGCACTGGTGCTCCCAAGAATTGGAAGGGAAATTTCAACATGACTGCAGACCTGGATTTCTAACTATTGGTTCCTACTGCCTATTGCAGTATGCGGATTTTGGGTGAGGTCAAGATTGCATTGTGCAGCATGTTTTTACTGATTGTGAAAAGCTCACACTTGAAATAAGGCTGGTTAGGTGAGATGACCAGAGAAGTGCTAGTGTTTGAAAAGCTATGCATTCAAAAGAAGATGAATTGCAGCACTCTATGTAAGGTGATTAACAATTTGGGATGCTGCATTGTGATTAACTCAGAAAGTTGGATTCAAATTTATTGTGGATATTGATAAGTTGTACACATCTTTCAGCTTGGTTTGAGGTTCCTATCAACATAAATTTGTACAATTCTCAAGGAGAATCTTCCCTGAGTTTGAACAATGTATATAGAAACTCAGTTTGAGCATAGTTGAAAAGTTGTTGAGGCTGTGGAGAGAGTGCAAAAAGGGTTTGCAAGGGTGCTATAAGAAATGATGACTCGGGGAATGACTCTTCAATACAAAAGGAGAAAGTGAGGTCTGCAGATGCTGGAGATCAGAGATGGAAATGTGTTGCTGGAAAAGCGCAGCAGGTCAGGCAGCATCTAGGGAACAGGAGAATCGACGTTTCGGGCATTAGCCCTTCTTCAGGAAGAAGGGCTAATGCCCGAAACGTCGATTCTCCTGTTCCCTAGATGCTGCCTGACCTGCTGCGCTTTTCCAGCAACACATTTCCATCTCTTCAATACAAAAACCTCAAACAAGAAAAGATGATTTGTCACTTTATCAAAATAATGAAACTCCTTCCCCCACAGCTTTGTAGTTGTATCTACGCTGCATGGACTGCATTAGTTCAAGGTGAGAGCTCTCCGAAGCAATTATAGGTGAGCAACAAGTGTTGGCCTTCTCAATGTTACTTGTATCACATTAATATAAAGGGGCAACAAGAAGAAGAAACATACAATATTTCAGAAGATATCATTTTGATCAATTCTTTTCAAGAAGGAAAGCCTGAGGAATTTTGAAATGGAGGTCTTTAAACTTATTGGAAGATTTGATTGTTTAGGTACAAAACACGTTTCCATGTGTAGGGAGACTAGGTCCAGGCAGATTGATGCACAGAAATATATTGCATCACTCAAAGACAGAAAGGCATACTGATGTAACAAACCAAGGCCTCCTCTGCTTCTCGAGCAGATATATATGGCCCCATGTCACTATTTTGAAGAAGAGCTCTCCCATGTATCCTGGCCAATGTTTATTCTACATCCAATAGATAAAAGCAGAGTATTTGGTCATTCTCATGTCACTACATGTGGGGGCTTATTTTGTCCATATTGACTCCTGCATTTTCTTGATTATACTACAGATTAAACTTTTAAGACACTTCATTGGCTGTGAAGAGTTTGGGTGTCTTGAGTGAAATAATTCCATAAAGGCTGGTATCATGTCATCAAGTCTCCCTTTATTTACTCATGAAGAGTCCTTGACACTGATCCAGCTCTGTCAGAGCCAGCTCTCAGAGTGAATAGGACATTGACACCTATGTTTTTATGTCAGCCAGGGCTCCCTGATCAGACCAGATTAAAAGCCCCAATCAGGGAACTCATACTTAATGAGGTTCACCTGGCTGACCTCATTACAACCACAACATCCCTCCCCCTCTGAGTCCGAGGACATAGGCAGGCTCGTTTTTTTTTTGTAGCTCTTCCTGAAGCATTTCAGCACTGGGTCAGGTTCCTCCAACCCTGCACCCTGCCTCTGATATGGACGGCATGTAATGCACAATAGCTCACCTCTTGGGCCCAGAGCATCTCATAAGAAATTTATTCTATTCTTCAGGTGACAAGGCTGTTGAGGCGACAACACCCACCACATCCATCTCAGATTCCAAAGTTTCTTCAATGCTTGACTGACAGGGAGAACCCATGGGTTCCAGAACAGTCATGAAAACTGTCAAGCACACTTTGCTCCCACATTGTTTATGAGTTTGCAGATTTCATATGGTCCACGTGCTAGTTCGGGACCATCACACCTATCCAAATTTTAAATGTCACTGGACCATGCCTCTGACCCATGCAGGGCCATTCCCTTGATTCCTATACCAAATTTCATCCCCTGAACTAAACTGTCTCTCTTGCTTAACGGAGTCTTGTGTCCGGCATTGACGTTCCTGATGCTGTTTCTCCCTCCCTCTTCAAGTCAGGGAAGATCAGGTTCAACTTGGTGCAGAGTCTTCTCCCTATTAACAACCCTGCTGGAACTATCCCTCTTGTTGCATGAGGGGTGATCCTATAATCAAATAGGAACCAGGACAGTTTGGTATCTAGTGAAGCTGTACACTGTTTCTGATTTTACTGCTCCTCGGATGCTGCCTGAACTGCTGTGCTCTTCCAGCACCATTAATCTAGACACTGTTTCTTTAAGCCTGCATTCAAAGTTTGGACTGCTGCTTTGACCAAAACATTGGTGATGGATGGTATGGAACTGTCCTTTAAATGTCGATTATCATTTGACGTATGGAAATCTCAAATTCCTGCTGGTAAACAATGGCCCATTATCTGTGGCCAACACTTCTTGGAATCCGCATATTGCAACTTTTCTATTGTCATCCCTGTACACACCAATTATTTTGAGCAGGCATCCACAATGACCACTTGGAGGGTGTTCCAACTTGTAATTATACGCACATAGGATTAGAGCCCACCATTGAATTCAACCTGGAGCAATGGGCGGCATTGCCTTGTCCTGTTCAAGTACATCTAGCAGGGATTTGTCAGTTATTATTACAAATTTGCATCTATAAAGGTAGTGGAACTTCCTGACTCCAAATGTGATTACAAACCTTCCTTCTCTATCCTTCCTTCTCTATCTGGACACATTTATGCTCTGCACTAGCCAAAGTCCTGGATGAATGCACTATTGGGCCATCTTCTCCAGTGGGCCACCTATGAGCTAATTATATCCCAATGTCATATGGGTAGGCATTGCCTATCAATACAGATCTTGCTTAGGATCATAGTGCAGGAGAAAGTGGGGACAGCAGATGTTGGAGATCAGAGTCAAAAAGTGTGGTGATGGTGAAGCACAGCCACTCAGGCAGTATCTGTGCAGCAGAACAATTGACATTTTGAACATGAGCTGTTCATCAGGAATCCTAGTATCTTAGTGTGCCAACACCCTATGGTGTGGCTACATGATCATTTCCAAGGTTAACCTCTTTTTTTAAGAGTAGATGCAAAGGTGCCAGGATGGAGACCAGGATAGATATGAACTTTCCATAATAATTCACCGTACTAATTGATCACCCTCACTTTTTCTTCCAACAGATGTAACCTGGTCTTTTCCACTCTGTAGGTTACTTGGGATATCTGGAGCATACATTTTTTCCTTCTAAGGCATACACCCGCCTGGGAGATACTTTTAAGGATTATGTTCAATTTCTTTAAGTCCTCCTTATTGGTTTTCCTTGTTACTAAAGGCAGAAGTCACACAACACCAGGTTATAGTCCTCCAAGTTTATTTGAAATCACAAACTTTCAGAGCGTAGTCCCTTCGCCACTTCACCTGATGAAGGGGCTACGCTCCAAAAGCTTATGATTTCAAATTTGTTGGACTGTAGCCTGGTGTCGTGTGATTTTGACTTTGTCCACTTCAGTCTAACGCTGGCACCTCCACATCATTTCCTGTTATGAGTACATCATCTACGTAAATGGTGACCCAGGGTAAATCTTGCAAACTGTTCTCCATCGTCTGCTAAAAAGTGGCAAAGGTTGACAGTACCCCAGGTCGCAGTCTCATATATTGGTGAAACCACTAATGGGTACTAATTGTAGCATACTTCTGGGAATCCTCATCTACCTTCAATTGGAACTACACGTGGTTCATATCCAGCTACGTGAAGGACAGTCCCCTCTGCCAACATTGCATATAAATCCTCTATGCGAGGAATTAGGTACTTATCCAGCTACAAAAACAGTTTACCATTTGTTTAAAATCCCCACAAAGGTGAACCGGCCCGTCAGGCTTCACAGTCGGTATGACCCGGTGCTGCCCAGACTGGACTGGTTTGATGATCCTTTTGCTTTCCCGCCTTCTGATTTCTGGCTCTACTTTTGCCCATAAGGCAAATGGCACTGAACGGGTCTTGCAGAATCGTGCAATTACTTCCTGGTCAGCATGCAAGGTGACCTTGGCTCCTTTGATAATCTCTCATGGTATTGAATTAGGACTGCACTCAGGCAGCTATCTTCTGATCAAAACATTTTGAGCTAATTGAGGTGAATCCTTCTCAACCAATTTCACTCCATCAGACTTGGGACCGAGCCTTTTATCACAATCAGTGGTAACTGAACCAGCTGCTTCTCAAAAGAGACTGGAACCAAAGTTGTATCTTAATCTGTAAAGGTTCCTTAGTATAGGTTCTCAATCTAGTCGATGTCTTGTGCAAATTTAAGGGGTGAAGTCCAGAATTTTGTTAAAGAGTCATTTTGCAATCTCTGAAATGACCGCACCCATTAGAATCAGATGACCATTTAACCAGACTTTAATTTTGATTGGTTCTGATTTGGATGTTGCCAAACAATTTCACTGTTCCAAAACAGATATTGGTTACTTTCCAGGATGTGCACTCTCCCAGGTACTGGCCTATGAGTTCTTTTATTCAGTTTAGGTCCAGTGTTTGCTGTTTTGAGTTCACGTCACTGGCAGCAACATGCCGATCCAGACCCTGAAGAAAATGTTAACGTTTGGCCAAGGCTTGGCTTTGTTTTGGGGTTTTGCTGTGGGTTACCCGAGTGTCCTTCTATTCAGGATATGTTCTGAGTGAGACTATGGGATTGCCTTCACCCAAGCTCAGTCAGACTGGCGAGGATGTCCACCTCCATTAGAATACCCTGCAGCCCATGCACTCAATTGCCACATTTTCCAATGTAAAGCCAGTTGTAGTGCCTGTTTGAAGTCCATTTGGGCTTCAGCTAATAGGCACTTTTGCAGGGTTACATCATAAATCCCACTCTCATTGCCACTGAAATAATTATTTCTAGGTGGAGAGTCCTTGACACTGATCCAGCTACCCCAGAGCAAGCACTCAAAGTATGCTCCTGTTCATACCTGTCAGCTAGTGGGGTCTGCCTGTTTGGTTCAGATTAACAGCCCTAATCACCTGGCTGACCTCGCTACAACCACTACACCAGGGTTGTCAATAGTGCTATATAAATGCAAGATCTACTTTTCTTTCAGGTAAGTATTTTTGCGTGACGCAATATATTTTCCTCAGACAGGGCTCACAGGTAAAACACTACTGAGAGTTTCCAGCATTTTTCAGTTTGGTTCATTTATAATCCATTTAAATTAGTGCACTATATAATTAAAAAGCCTGAAAGCATATCTACAACCATTGCAATTGCAGTTCAAAATCAGGTAAAAGAACTGCACAGCTCAGGGAAAATCTGAGAGAGCTGGAAGGCAAGTGCCTGGGTGTGTTTGTGTTTCTGTCTCAGTATTTATGCGTGTGCTGTGCATGTGGCTGTGCCTTTTTGTGCAACTATCCATGTCCTTGTCAATGTATATGACTATGCATAGGTGTGTCTGAACGTGCATGACAAGCTGTGTTAGTGTTTTAATGTTTGTTTGGATAGTTTACTGTATGTGTGAATCTCCAAGAATTCACAAAAGGAAAGGTACTGAAGCCATACAATTCAGGAAAGTTGTATAGTAGTTCTCTCAATGTGATAAATTAATTGATTTACACCAAATGGAGCTGAGGTAGTACTTGATTTACACTTTTCAAGTGAAACATTGTGCAAATCAACCAAGTTCCAGTTAGTGATCAGTTTATACCTGTCAGTAATAATTTGTTACAGCTGATAGGCAATAGTAATCCACAACTACTTGAGCGCCACTCTACTGCACTAGCCAGTATTTTGTTCAGATATATGCTCTTACGCAGTTCATTCAGCTCTTACATAAGTGAATTTGTGTGCAGAGTTGGAACCCAGTTATCAGGTATAACTCAAACAACATCAGAAAGTTTTTTTTTACATTAATATTATGGAGCACTACAGGGTGAGGGAAAAAATGGAATTGAGATTAATTTGGGCATGGATACATTCCTATTGACAGAGAGAATGTTGAGTAGACTTGGGAAATGGTTTATCTGAGTTTGTTCACTCAGTATGTACAAGATAATGAGAGGAATAGATAGAGTCAATAGCCAGAGACTTTTCCCCAGGGCAGGATTGACTGGTACGAGGGGTCATAGTTTGAAGATATTTGGAGAAAGGTATAGAGGAGACGTCAGAGGTAGGTTATTTACGCAGAGAGTTGTGAATGCATGGAATGCATTGCCAGTGGTAGTGGTGGAAGCAGAGTCATTAGGGACATTTAAGCGACTGCTGGACATGCACATGGATAGCAGTGAGTTGAGGGGTGCGTAGGTTAAGTTATTATATTTTACATTAGGCTTAATTCTCGGCACAATATCGTGGGCCAAAGGACCTGTTCTGTGCTGTACTTTTCTATGTTCTATGTTCCAGGTTATCAAGAACAAAACTTGAAATAAAATGCACTGTTGCCTTATGTCATTGTGATCTCCTCTGCAAACCTGAACAGTGATTTTGAAATTTTCAAAAGCTGTCTGTTAAAGTTGTAAATGGATATGTTCTATGTACATTTTATTTAATGATTTTATTTGGTCAGAGGATCCATTCAGTGGCATAAGTTACCTTGATTTGAAACACCCTGCCTGAAAGGGCAGTGAAAGCAGATTCAACAATAATTTTCAAAACGGAATTATGTAAATACTTGAAACAGAAATATTGGTAGATCTGTGGGGAAAAAGCAAGGTTGATGACTAGTTCTACCAAAGACCTGGAAAGGAATGATGGGCCAAATGGTCTCCTCTGCGTTAAATCATTCCATTATTGTTCAAACTTTAGTGTTATATTGGAATAACTAATATGCATCTATGCAAAATCTGGGGAAATACTTTTGAGTTTGGCACATTTTCTATTGGGTGTGCATTTAACCCCTGAAGCCAGAATGCAACAACTGTAGAAAGTCCAGCAGTGATTTAAACTTTAAACCATTCAACTTTAAAAATACTTTTTGTGTTACTTTACATCTTATTTCCAAAGCAATTTTAAGTTCTTCATTATTAGAACTTCTATGACACAGAAGAGGCTGTTTGGCCTATGATGTCTGTGTCAGCTCTCCAAATGAACACCTCACTGAGTGCCATTCTCCTGGTATCTCCCCGTAACCTTGCACATTATTCCTTTTCAAGTAACTGCCTAATTCCCTTTTGAATGCTAAGTTGAGTCTGCCTCTCTGGCAGTGCATTCCAGACCATAACTACTTGTTGTTTAAAGAAGCTTTTTTCTTGTTACTACTTCATTAAAGGTATCATGATGTACAAAACTGATGAATTGGATTTGTTGCAATATGCATAATATTACTATGACGTTTAAAAATCACACAACACCAGGTTATAGTTGAATAGGTTTATTCCAAATTAACCTGTTGGACTATAACCTGGTGTTGTGTGATTTTTAACTTTGTCCACCCCAGTCCAACACCGGATCCTCCAAGTCATGACATGCTTAAGAAGTGTATAAAACATACATAATGGTTAGTTCCCACAAAAAATTATTATGCAATAGGTTTCTTGGGAGTTGATAACAACTGGAATAGTTTATAGAAGATTCAGTTTGTGCCCTAGTTAATGATTTACTGTGGGACAGGAAATAGTGAATATTGTTTATTCATGCTCACTTTGAGTTCAAATGTACACTCATAAAGGAAGCAAGTTAGGAAGCATTTAAACACACAAAAGGTGATAGATGTTTGGAACTCTCTTCCACAAGCAGCAGAGGATGCTGGATCAGTTGCCTATTTTAAATCTGAGACTGATGAATTTTTATTAAGCAAGGTTATTAGGGACTTGGGTCAAATATGCAGTATGCTACAGATCAGCCATGATCTCATTGAATAGTGGAACAGACTCGAAGGGCTGAGTGGCCTAATCCTGTTCCTATGTTCTTGTATAGACTACTGGCTGCATTGGTTTCAACACTTCCAGAACATTCCTACTGACTATTATTGCAATAGTGGAGTAGACACTCAGTTTGCATTTGGGCATGACAGTCAATATTCCAAAGTGAAAATAACTTCTTTTGTCCAATGAATTCTTTTTCTTTTTGAATCCCTAAAATTTTACCTTAATACTCAAGTGTATTCAGTGTAGTGTCAATACAGGGAAGGAAGACTTGTTCCTTCTTTGGATTTTGGATTTTATCTCTGAAATGTATAATTTGAACGCTGAGGAACTTAGTGCAACCCTTCACACAGGTATCTTTCGAAAAATTAAAGTCCTCTTCCTGAGATTGGGGACCAGCTGACTTTTGTTAGTAATGAGTGCAGAACCAACACTGGTCTGTCAATACAGTCACTCATCAGAAAGAAAACCTAGTACATATTTGAAGATACATGAGACAAACACACAGTGGTTGGCATTCCTGATGAAGGGCTTTTGCCCAAAACATCCATTCTCCTGCTCCTCGGATGCTGCCTGACCTGCTGTGCTTTTCTAGCATCACACTCTCGACTCTAATCTCCAGCATCTGCAGTCCTCACTTTCACCTATTCAGTGTGTCTCATACTGTGCATATAAGACAATGTTTTCTGAATATCACCTCCTACCACCTGAAGAGTGCAGTTCTTAACTTATTTTGCACTTTCTTATCAATTGGAATGGCTTGTACTATTTATTGTCTTTTGATAGATAGATTTAGTTGTAATGACTTCCACTGAGATACAAATACAAAGACAAAAGTGAAAGATGTTTTCATTAATGTCCAGCTGTTAATGGAGTGTACTTGATGTAGTGTTCTCCACCAGCCTGCTCATCATTTTAAGTAGGCAAAAATGAGGACTGCAGATGCTGGAAACCAGAGTTTAGATTAGAGTGGTGCTGGGAAAGCACAGCAGGTCAGGCAGCATCCAAGGAGCAGGAAAATCGACGTTTTGAGCAAAAGCCCTTCATCAGGAAAAGAGGCAGGAAGGCTCTAGGGTGGAGAGATAAATGGGGGTGGAGGTGGGGGGAAGCTGGGAAGCTGGGGAGAAGATAGCAAAGAGTACAATAGGTGAATGG
>NC_057717.1:101502149-101505195 GCF_004010195.1 Chiloscyllium plagiosum | reverse complement strand
GAGAAGGGTGGGGGAAGGTAGCAAAGAGTACAATAGGTGAATGGGGGTGGGGATGGAGGTGATAGGTCAGAGAGGAGGGTGGGGGAAGGTAGCAAAGAGTGCAATAGGTGAATGGGGGTGGGGATGGAGGTAATAGGTCAGAGGTGAGGGTGGAGCAGATAGGTGGGAAGGAAGCTCCACAATTTAGCACAACGTCTTTACATAGTTAGGATTCTAATTTGTATTTCAGCATCGGTTAATCCATCTGCTAGCTATAAAAAAATGTCTTTATTCTTTCATGGCAAGGCAATATTTGTAGACCATTCTTAATTTCCCTTAGGAAAGTGGTAGTGCATATTGTCTTAAATCATTACAGTTCATGTGGTATATGTATACCCATAGTACTATTAGGTTGGGAGCACTGATTCACCATCTACTGACCCCAGGCAGAGATAAGTTTTACTTCAGATTGACAGTAAATTGGGAAACTCACTTAGAGAAGGTGCATGTGAAAAGGATTTTTCTCCTTGTGAGAATATAGAAGTCAGAGTTGCTATTTAAAAATAAAGAGTCACCCATTTAAAAGAGTTGAGATATTTTATCTCACAACGCATTGATAATCTTTGGAACTCTCTTCCTTATGAAGTGGTGTTAGCAAAATCTTTGGAACTTTTTAAAGGCGAGGTAGATGAATTCTTGATGAGCAAAGATTTTCATGGGCAGGCAGTGGTGTGGAGTAATCAGATCAGCCATGACCTTATTGAATGAGGGAACAAGGTTGAACTGCCAACTGGCTCCTGCTGTTGATTTATGCATTGAAGAGGATGGCTGGATTTGGAACATTTAAACACTGGACTGCGAGGATAATAGTTTGATGTTCAGGCTGTGGTATACTGGAGGGACTTGTTTGGCATTGTTGAAAGTAACAGAAGTGGATAAAAGGTTCTGTTTTAACTTCCTAAGTGACTTAATGAATAAAGTAAGAGTACTAAGTAAAATATAGTACTAAGTCACATAATTAATCAGTGCATGATTCAATTCCCTGTCTGTGTGGATGGCTGAGCTTAGCTGGGTCAATGTTTCTCCCACTACAATTGGCTTTTGTACTTACTGTTCTGGGAAAGATTAGTCAGGGCTCCTGACTAATGCTTTGCAGTGATCCTGCTGAAAGTCAGATGCACGCATGTGCGTGGAAGGGTGTGCAAGGCAAAGTTTAACTTTAGCTGTGATGCCCCCCAAACCTCACCTTGCGTGTGAAAATGGTCAGTTTGGTGAGGTATCTTGTGGAATGCAACATTCCATGAAGACTCATAAAATAGTCAATCCCTCCATTAGATTGCAAGTCAGAAAAGTTGAGATGAATAAAACTCTAAAGAAACAAATGTGGTATAACATGAATTCATGCCTCAGGTAATGACAAGAGTGCAGTTCAAAGAGTGCACCTCACTCTAGCTTTTGACAAAGTACTGCAATAGTAGGTTGTTGAGTAAAGTTAAATTTCATGGGATCTAACTGGATACAAAATTGACTTGACAATAGAAGACAGAGGGTAGTGGTAGAAGGTTGTTTTTCGGACTGGAGGCCTGTGACCAACAGTGTGCCACAGGGATAGATGCTGGGTCCACTGTGACTTGTTATTTGTATAAATGATTTGGATGAGAATTTAGAGGGCATGGTTAGTGAGTTTATAGATAACACCAGGATTGACGGGTATGTGGACAGTAAAGAAGGATATCTGGGAATGCAGCAAGATCTTGATTAACTGGGCCAGTGAGCTTAGTAGGACTTATACACTTAATGTAAGATCCATGAATGACAGATGGAGTTTAATTTAGATAAATTCAAGGTGTTGTTGCATTTTGGTAAGGCAAACCAGGGAGGATTTAAACAGTCAATGATAGGGTCCTGGGGGGGAACAGAACAAAGAGATCTAGGGGTGCAGGTTCATAGCTCCTTGAAAATAGATCCACAGGTAGACAGGGCGGTGAGGAAGGCTTTCAGCATGCTTGCTTTCATTGGTCAGGTATATAGTATAGGAGTTGGAATTTCTTGTTGCAGCTGTACAAGACATTGGTGAGGCCATATTTGGAGCACTGCGTGTAGTTCTGGCCACTTTACTGTAGAGCGGATATTATTAAACTAGAAAGAATGCAGAAAAGATTTACTGGGATATTACCTGGACTGGAAGGTTTGTGGTGTAAGGAAGGGTTGGATACACTGGGACCTTTGGCCATGGAGCGTAGGAGACTGAGAGGTGACTTTATAGAGGTCTATAAAATCATGCATAGATAAGAAGTATAGCCAACAGCTTTTCCCCTGATAGGGGAGTCTAAAACTGGAGGGCATAGGTTTAAGGTGAGAGGGGAGAGTAACTAAAGGGTCCAGAGATGCAATTTCTTTTCACACACAGGGTGGTGAGTATCTGGAACGGACTGCCAGAGGTAGTGATGGAAGGGAGTACAATTTCTTCATTTAAGAAACATTTAGACAGGTACATAGATGGGATAGGTATGGAGTGATATAGACCAAACACAGGCAAATGGGAGTAGTTGAAGTTGTGAAAACTGGGTAGTTTGGGCTAAAGCACCTGTGACTATCAATGATACAAATATCTCAGCGAGAGGCCCAGCAATCACTTCTCTGGCTTCCCACAGAGTTCTCGGATACACCTGATCAGGTCCTGGGGATTTATCCACTTTTAACTGTTTCAAGACATCCAGCACTTCCTCCTCTGTAATCTGGACATTTTGCAAGATGTCACCATCCATTTCCCCATAGTCTATATCTTCCATATCCTTTTCCACAGTAAATACTGATGCAAAATACTAATTTAGTATCTCCCCCATTTTCTGTGGCTCCACACAAAGGCCGCCTTGCTGATCTTTGAGGGGCCCTATTCTCTCCCTAGTTACCCTCTTGTCCTTAATATATTTCTAAAACCCCTTTGGATTCTCCTTAATTCTATTTGCCAAAGCTATCTCATGTCCCCGTCTTGCGGTCCTGATTTCTTAAGTATACTCCTACTTTCTTTATAATCTTCTAAGGATTCACTCGATCTATCCTGTCT
>NC_057717.1:101452642-101501174 GCF_004010195.1 Chiloscyllium plagiosum | reverse complement strand
TATATTAGTCCCCTTCTAATTTAGGTGCAATCCGTCCTTCTTGTACAGGTCACTTCTACCCCAAAAGAGATTCCAATGATCCAAAAATGTGAATCCTTCTCCCATATACCAGCTCCTCAGCCATGCATTAATCTGCTCTATCCTCCTATTCCTGCGCTCACTAGCTCGTAGCACTGGCAATAATCCAGATATTACTTCTCTCGAGCACCTCCTTTTTAAATTCCTGCCTAACTCTCTGTATTCTCCCTTCAGAATCTCAACCTTTTCCCTTACTATGTCATTGGTTCCAATGACCTCCTGCTGGCCCCTCTCCCTCTTGAGAACATTCTGTACCCTCTCTGAAACATCCTTGATCCTGGCTCCAAGGAAGCAACACACCATTCTGATATTTCGCTGCTGGCCACAGAAAAGTCTGTCTGTACCTCTGATTAGAAAGTCCCCTTACACAATTGATCTTTTAGAACCCGAAGTACCCTCTCAATATCTGAAACTTGGCTGTTTGTGCTATGTTCCCCTGAGAATCGATCACCCCCTACATTTTCCAAAACAGCACACTTGTTTGAAATGGGGATAGCCACAGAAAACTCCTGCACTAACTACCTACCTCTCTTACCTTTCCTGGAGTTAACCCATCTATGTGACTGTATCTGCGACTTTTCTCCCTTCCTATAACTGCCATCCATCACATCCCCTTGCTTTTGTAATTTCCTCATTGCCTCTAACTATATCTCCAACCGATCCATTTGATCTAATAGGATTCGCAACCAATAGCATTCTCTGACTCTATAACTCTAAATCCTATCTTTCGATCTGAGAACTTTGAATCACAGGAAACAAACGAGCAATTCATTGGCCTGTCCAGTGTGCCTTCTCGCAGCTGATTCTGCAGGGCATTTAAGCAGGGTAGAGCAAGGTCAGCTGGTTGCCCTCTTCAGATACAGGATCTGAATGGTCCAGTCGAACAGGGGTTAACCAGATCTACTTTGGAGGCATCTAGAACCTGTAATTCATTGCTGCGATATTGTTTGAAGTTCACACCCCTTGCACTTAAGAAGCTCCTCTGACTATTTCAGTTTAGCTCCTGGATTAAATCTTCCTTTCACTCGCAATAGAGATTTAACCAGTAGTTTACTCTGTTATTCAGTGTAACACAGAGGGAGCTGTATGATATTTTGTGTTCACTGCTATGACCCCTTCCTGAAGGGATGCCTTATTCTTTTTGAGAGTCCATTCAACTAGTCAGACCTTGAGAATTGTACAGATTCCCAAAGATCTGAGCAAGGTGATGGGGTGGCAGCAGCAGATGTCTGTGGAGAAGGGATTTGGGTTGGGGGGAGGGAGGAATTAAAAAGTAGGAATCAACATTGAACAATGAGAAATATAGAGAAAGCATGAGAGACCTACGGGGAAAGACACAGATAGTAAAAGAGAGATTAGGCGTGAGATTAGCTCAGTTTCTCTGCGAGAGGCAAACTTCTCAATTAGCCCATCATTCCTGGTTGGCTGGATAATACTTCATTCTCTGTCCATCTGTTACTCCACCCCTGTCAGCAGCTTTCGATGTAGTCTGGAAATCTTTGCAGCAGACCCATTTTCTACACCATAAAGCATTCAGCATTTCCATGCTAATTAAGGATGTGGTGACTGTTTGATGACAGGGCCCCTTGGTTTAATATCCATTACACTGTAATAGTGATACAGAACATTTGTGTGAATTTCATTGAGTCTAAAACTCCGCAACAAAATACTTGCGAATACCCAAATGGCTCTCTCTTACAGATTGTGAGGTGTTATAATCAGCCCAGTCAATAAATAAATGTAAACTCAAGCTCCATATATTAACATAGCACTGTCACTGGGTTTAATAGAGCTTGATCTATTTAACACTGTGTTGTAATGCACAGGACTACTTCCCTTCACAGTGCTTATCAATTTGTGTGATTGCAATGAGTCACAGAATGAGTTCCATTTCTGGTTGTTGATATCTACAGTCAAATTATTATTGACTTACTATTTATGTAACATTACTGCGCAGTATCTTGTTTATGTAATGGTTCCCTATGGCTCTTGTCTTTATTGTTTCTGTCCGTGTATGATAATACAACAGTAACTTGGTGTTTCCTCTACAAGTAATGTTTTAATTGGTTCATACAATAAACTTTAACATTTGTGAACTAGATCTTCGCATCAGTTGGCATGCCTGCCTTGAAGGGATCTATAACAGGTGCAGACCTTCTATTGTTACTGGTGAAAAATCCATACAACCAAGGAATCGTACTTAGAATAAGAAAAGAGGTTGCAAGTCTGACTGACATTGACACCTTATCTGGTGGTTGTCTGTACTATTGTGGATAGCAGGAACACCTCATTTACCCGTTCCACTATCTGCATAGTACCTTGTGAAGATTACACGGTATTAGCTCCCCTCTGCACTTTTCTTTCTGCTTTGTCAGTTTTTCTTCCCGCTTTTCTGACCATATTTGTTAGAGCCTCTGCAATTCCCTCCTTGTAAATCTGACTGTATTTGCCTATCCAGTGTAGAGACTCAGCAACTCCCTCCTTGTCGATGTGGCTGTATTTGCCTGTCCAGCATAGAGTAGGTCAACAGGCAGGACAGGCATTGCAACTCTGCCATCAACTAACAAATGTTTGCTTATATGTCGTCATCGGCAGGATATCTAATATCACTCAAACCACTGCCTGCAGCTGACATCAGTTAATTCCACTTGGTAGAGAGCTTGTACCCGGATCCTCTGTGTCCCTTTGATACTCATATCATAATCGGCTGGCTCATGAAAGGGAATGAGGGATTTCACTTTACATGATGTGACCGCCAAGTCTTTGCTCTACATTGACATTACTGGAACAGAAATGCTTTACATCAGGCATTGGCACAGTCAAGAGGATATGACAATGAAGCCCTGTTCATTGCCTGAAACCCCATGATTAAAAGAACAATTCTGTCTTTAATGGAATATGGTTAACTAATTTGAGAAAGGTATCCAATGTGTAACTTGTTTGCAATTATTGTCAAAAGACATCGGCCAACAGAGTGACACATGGATACAGTAACAAGTTCAAAAAGCAGCTTGATTTCAAAGGCCTTTCTTCCCTTGATGCAGAGAAACTGAGTACACAAAGTGTTAATGGGCAATTTTACACTTAACAGCTGCTGTGTGTGTGAAGCTGGAGTGCAGTGTCAGTCCCCTCTGCTGATGTTAAAAGCAGCTGTCTGGCCCAGTATGTTCTCTGTATAGTGGGATTCCTAAGCCTCTGAAGGGCATGAGAACTGTCCCTTCAGGTCCCAGAGGAAGGACTTCCTCCTGGAACAATCTGCAGTCAAACACTGGTGATTGATGGGTCCGTTTGCCAGTGACCGGAGCTAGCTATAAAGCTGTAAAGACAGAAAAGTAGCTCTGGGTCAAATGACCATTGGCCCAATCTTTCAGATTTTCTATTCCTGGCACTTCTGGTCACATCAGTATTTTGATTCAATAATGCGTTAGTGAAATGATTTATCTTCATTCAGGAGCTGCACAGGGCATAGATATACCACAATCCGCAAACACAGACAGACCTACAGAAATTGTAAATGAGGTAGTTTTTCAAGTATGAAAATAAGGCTAAATTTTATTAATGTTCTATAATAAATTTTATGTATGAATTATGTTTCTGATGTCATAGCCTTCCGGCCCCAGCTGGGATTTATCCTATAATTCTCTGGGAAGCTAGGAGATTGCAGAGCCTTTGGCTTTGATCTTTATGTCGTCATTGTCTACAGGAATAGTGCCAGAAGACTTGAGGATAGTAAATGTTGTCCCCTTGTTCAAGATGGGGAGTAGAGACAACCCTGGTAATAATGACCAGTGAGCCTTACTTCAGTTGTGGGTAAAGTGTTGGAAAGGATTATAAAAGGTAGGCTTTATAATCATCAAGAAAGGAATAATTTGATTAGGGAGAGTCAACACTGTTTTGTGAAGAGTAGGTCATGCCTCACAAACCTTATTGAGTTCTTTGAGAAGGTGACCAAATAGGTGGATAAGTGTAAAGTGGGTTGATTTGGTGTATATGGATTTCAGTAAAGCATTTGAGAAGGTTCCTCATGGTAGGCTATTGCAGAAAATACAGAGGCATGGGGTTCAGGGTGATTTAGCAGTTTGGATCAGAAATTGGCGAGCTGAAAGAAGACACAGGGTGGTGGTTGATGGAAAACATTCATCCTGGAGTACAGTTACCAGTGGGTACCGCAAGGATCTGTTTTGGGGCCACTGCTGTTTGTCATTTTTATAAACGACCCAGGTGAGGGCATACAGGGATGGGTTAGTAAATTTGCAGAAGACTCTGAAGTCGGTGACATTGTGGACAGTGCGGAAGGATATTGCAGGTTATAGAGGGACATCAAGAGAGATGACAAATAGAGTTTATTATGGAAAAGTGTGAGGTGATTCACTTTGGAAGGAGTAACAGGAATAGAGGACTGGGCTAATGGTAAGATTCCTGGTAGTGTGGATGAGCAGAGAGATCTCGGTGTCCATGTGCATAGATCCCTGAAGGTTGCCATACAGGTTGATAAGGTTGTTAAGATGTACAATGCATTAATTTTTATTGGTGGAGTGACTGAGTTTCAGAGACATGAGGTCATGTTGCAGCTGTACAAAACTCTGGTGCAGCTGCACTTGGAGTATTGCGTATTGGTCGCCACATTATAGGAAGGATGTGGAAGCATTGGAAAGGGTTCAGAGGAGATTTATCAGGATGTTGCCTGGTGTGGAGGGAAGGTCTTATGAGAAAAGGCCAAGAGACTTGAGGCTGGTTTCATGAGAGAGAAGAAGGTTAAGAGGTCACTTAATAGAGACATACAAGATGATCAGAGGATTAGATAGGGTGGACAGTGAGAGCCTTTTTCCTTGCATGGTGATAGCTACCACAAGGGAACATAACTTTAAATTCAGGGATGATATCAGAGGTAAGTTCTTTACTCAGAGAATAGTAGGGGTGTGCAATGCCCTGCCTGCAACAGTAGTCAACTCGCCCACTTTAAGGGCATTTAAATGGTCATTGGATAAATATGTAGATGATAAAGGAATAGAGTAGGTTAGATGGGTTTCAAAGCTTGGTGCAACATTGAGGGCCGAAGGGCCTGTGTTGAGCTGTTATGTTCTATGACATTTTATAACTGTAAATATCATGTTACTTGTTGATTTTCTTTTGTCCTCAAGAAGATCAGGAACATTAGAATGGTGTGAAGCTATTATTTATTCTTCAATCAACACTGTAAAATCTGATAATTATCTCATTGCATCAGTGCATACTGCCTGCCATGTTTCTGACATTGTAATAGGACTGTACTTCAAAAAGCCATTCATTGTTTGTAATGTGCTCTGTGACATATGGTGATCATGAAGAACACTATAAAAAACAATGATTTGGAGGAGCTAGTGTTGGACTGGAGTGGACAAAGTTCAAAATCACACAACACCAGGTTATAGTCCAACAGGTTTATTTGAAAGCACAGTGTCTTCATCAGGTTTTCTTTCTTAACAATTCCCTCCTGAGGATGCTGACTTTTTTTTTCAGAAGATCAACCTGTTATTACAGACCTCTGAAGCAGATATGACTTGAACCTGTGTCTCCTAGCTCATGGGTAGGGACACTACCACAATACCACAACAGTCCCTTAGTGTTTGTGCCCAATTTCCAATGGAGGATCATGCGAGTGTAAGGCAAACGTGATTAATAGCCACAACACTTCTTGTTATGGATCAACCACTAATAGATGGAAATGTGTTGCTGGAAAAGCGCAGCAGGTCAGGCAGCATCTAGGGAACAGGAGAATCGACGTTTCGGGCATTAGCCCTTCCATCAACCACTAATAGTTGTCCTCCGATATTTTGCTTAAGCGGCAATTGTTCATTGGTGACTGTTTAATGTGAAGTACTGGCAGGATATTCAATCACAGCAAAGGTTTGACACTGATCCTGTCCTCAGCAAATCACTGCAATGCATGGGCTCACTGGTTAATAATCAGGAGCGGACTGCCCAGCCAGTATTCCTCCTTTTAGAGACACTGAACCAATTGAAGAGCATTTATTGGTGCTCAGCCAACGCAACACAGAAAAAGTCTGTACTTGGGACCTCCTAGGTCCATGTGACTCAATGACTCACTGGATAACCTGATAAGCCACCACAGGTCTTTGCCATTCTATGGCTTCAACTATAATGTATCAGTTGTTTATAGCTCTCTTTACTAGAGTAACCCAATAAGACAATCTCTTCTCAATATAATGTTCTGATCACAACCTCCTGCATACACTTTTTTGTGGTCCCTGCATTATGAAGAAAGCCACATACAATTCAACAACTTGCACTTACATAACATCTTTAATGCAGAAAAATGTTCCAAGCAAACACACTGAATAACATGCATTCCCATGTTCCAGTTTTGAGTTACTTTTGGCTTCATTTCTTGAAAGAGCATTGAAAAGGAAATTGGGTTGAGGGTCACCCTCACACTATCCACTGCTGATCATAATCCAAGGTCAGGAGTTACATAATACCAGGTTTTAATCCGACAGGTTTATTTGAAATCACAACCTTTCGGTCAGCTTTCGGATTGAAGACCTGAAAAAGAGGCAGCGCTCTGAAAGCTTGTGATTTTAAATAAACCTGTTGGACTGTAACTTAGTGTCATGTGACTTCTGACCTTGTCCACCCCAGTCCAACACCAGCACCTCCACATTATGATCATAATACAAGGCTAGAGCTACTTACATCCTTCCCTTCCTTAGAGATCTGTTCCTCTATGTTTTTCTGTACTTCCATTCACCATCAACCCAAGAATGGAAAGGGATAAATAATGAGTAAATCTGCTCTGAAATTGGTACTTGTCTTGAGACATGCAAGTGGTTTAATTTTAGGTTGAAGTGAGGTTAAAAGCCCATTGTTAACATAATACCTGTAGCTTTCTATAAAACCCAATAAATAATGAGTCAAGCTCTGGTATAATATATGGCTACTGATCATCCTTCAGTACTTCCTTAGTGAATGCTCATTGATGGCATGCAAATCCAGACAGTGAGTTTCAACAGGTTATTTTACCTTTATGGACACAATAGTTGAGCCCAGTTATGTCCTTTTCCATTTCCAACGGGGGTTACCGGGTACGATGAGAAACAGAAATTTTCCTTCAATAATATGGAATATTTTCGCTGCTATCCTACCTAAGATTATATTACATTTATGTGGTATCTTTAATATAGTTTTTAGAAAGGTTGGCAAAGCATTGTAGAGAGTGCAGAAAACATTCACAAAAACTTTTCCAGAGATGAAAAACTTCAATTATGAAGGTAGATTGAAAATGTTCGGACTGTTTTAAACATAAAGGATTGGAGCACAGTAGACAGGGAGAACTGTAACTATCATAAAAGGATTGAGAGTGAGGGAGTACAAATTTAAATTAATTGATGTAATAACCAAAGTCAATGTGAGAAAAAACATTTTCGTGAAATGAGTGGTGAAGATCTGGAATGCACTGCCTCACAATGTGGTGGAAGTAGTAATTCAGAAGGGAGTTACACTGTCATTCAAAAAGAATGATTGTATCAGCTTATGGTTGAATGTAGGAGAATGGTACAAAGCAGAATGTTCATTTGGAGAGCTCATGCAGATACTACGGACTTCTGCACTGTAACAATTCTGTGATGCTGCAGAACTTCAAGAGGGTATCATCAGATAAATCATGGTGCATTGAGATACTTGGACTGGTGAATAATGGGTCAAAAATGATGTAGATCGGTATAGTGAGGTGCAAGAGTGCAGGGAGGAAAATTTAGAGCTTGGCTCTAAGCAGCTAAAGGCATGACTGCCAGTGGAAAGTCATAGAGTCATAGAGATGTACAGCATGGAAACAGACCCTTCGGTCCAACTTGAGGGACATCAAGGATGCATTGGAGGCCAGAACTGGAGGAGTACAGAGATACAAAAATGGCTATAGGTGTGGACATGGAGGAAATAGCTTAACAACTGAAGCTATGGGTGAAATTTTTCTAGTCTGAGTTGCTCGGACGTTTACTTGTTACTCAGCTGCGTCTGTAGAATGTTCTAGATATACAAACATAACATTCAAGTATTAAAAATATTGATACTGCCAAGTTATTACCTCAGTTGATAACTCATTGTTATGAAAACAAAAAGTACTTATCTCTTCTTCCAGTTATGCTTAAAAAGAGAATACTTTCCCATATTCACTGCTGTTGATACTGCTGCGCCCTCCGCAAATCAGACTTATTTCCGAGAATTGACAAAAAGACATTTTTATCTTATCATCATAACATGATGTTCAGTGACACCTCAATGAACAGCCGCTCTGCAGCAGCCCAGGTCTCTGCATCTAAGGATGTTTGGGAGGAATAGGAAGCTGGAGCAGTATATGCAGTGACTGAACTTTCTGACAGCCCCAGGTTTACACAGTGCAGAGCTGAAGCTGAACTGTCAGATGGTTTATACAGATATAATGCAAACAGCGCTAAAGAAATGGATCCAATGCAGACTAAACAAAGCTTGCTTTTCCCTTCAAGAAGAAATTGCTACTAATAAAGTGTGTCACATATAATTTTATTTAAAAAAGGTCTGGATTATTTGTGGACAGCGTCTTTAAAAATCATGGTCAGGAACCACATAAAGAAGGCCCACTCCTACTACCAACAGATCCAATAGAGAAAAAAGGGCATTTGAACTGACTGCTGAGTTCAAACAAACACCATTTTCACTATGGCAAGAGCCTTAACCCACAGTGCAGGAACCTGTATAACTGTCATGATCTGAAGTTTCTTAAAATGACCCACTCTTGAGCTTTAAATAAAATTGGCTGCAACTTTCATAGGATTTTTTCAAAAAAATGATCAGTCATAGAGTCATAGAGATGTACAGCATGGAAACAAACCCTTCAGTCCAACCCCTTCCATACCGACCAGATATCCCAACCCAATCTAGTCCCAACTGCCAGCACCCAGCCCATATCCCTCCTGTTCATATACCCATCCAAATGCCTCTTAAATGTTGCAATTGTACCAGCCTCCACCACTTCCTCTGGCATCTCATTCCGTACACGCACCACCCTCTGTGTGAAAAGGTTGCCCCTTAGGTCTCTTTTATATCTTTCCCTCTCACTCTAAACCTATGCCCTCTAGTTCTGGACTCCCCGACCCCAGGGAAAAGACCTCTGGACTTCTTTGATCAAAGGGCATAGGTTAGAAAGAGACTAGAATCTGGTCATGCAGTTTGTTAACATTTCTCAAAGGACTGAGATTGTGTTATTGTTTGATTGGATTTGAAAAGCTATAATGTTAACAGAGACAGGGGAGAATTGACATTGAGTTGGCACAGAGGGTACGACGGAACATGGATTATGGTTAAGGGAATGAGTTGGCATGGAGAGTATGGAAGACCATTGTAGGAGATGAGAATGTGAGGAGTGAGGGTTAGTGGGCCTAACAACTTGCAAAATCATTGAGATGACTGTTCTAACCAACCCACTTTGGCACTAATCCATCTCTTTGGCTACCTATGCACTGCTTCCACAGTTGTTGCATCTGAATGTAGCCAGCCTTCTCCAAAGCAAAAATCTCACTTTTCAGGGGATGGCAAGATGGTAAATTCCCTACTTGAACTACCTGTCTAAGGAGCAAATTCCAGCTGTTAATATGTTTCTTCCTCTCTTGAAGCCTCTGATGATACTGTGTTATAATTCCACTTAGTTAGAGACAAAAAAACTGCAGATGTTGGAATCCAAAGTAGATGAGCAGGAGGCTGGAAGAACACAGCAAGTCAGGCAGCGTCAGGAGGTGGAGAAGTCGACATTTAACGTATAGCCCTTTTTTAGGAATGGAGGTGGAAGAAGGAGGAGCTGCAAATAAAGGGGGGCGGTGAAGGGTTGTGGGTGGGGACAGGCTCAGAGTGATGAGGTAGTGATAGGTGAATACAGGTAGTGGGTACGAACTGGTCGGTCAATAGGAGGAATAAATACAGTGGGTCACTGAAGAGAATGGTTGGTTGGAGTGATGGAAGGGAGGAGGCGGCCCTAGAAAGGGAATTGGGGGATAGGTGGGAAGGTTATTTGAAATTGGAGAACTCAGTGTTGAGTCCTCCAGGCTGCAGGCTGCCCACATGGACAATGAGGTGTTGTTCCTCCAATTTGGGATCTGAATTCACTCTGGCAATGGAGGAGACTGAGGTTGGACATGTTGGAGGGGGAGTGGGAAGGGGAATTGAAATGGGCAGTGACTGGGAGGTCAGACCGGTCCTTACGGGCTTGGCTGAGAAGCTTGGCAAAACCTGTCCTTAGTTTACGTTTGGTCTCACTGATGTAGGGAAGACCATATTGGGAACACCAGATATGGTAAACTAGGTTGAAGGAGAGGCAGTGAACCTCTGTCTCACCTGTAAGGACTGTTTGGGGCCCTGGGTGGAGGTGAGCAGGATGGTGTGCCAGCAGGTGTTGCATCTTTTCTGGTTACCAGCGAAGGTCCCACCCATCCCTGACTCCCTTTCCAGGGCCGCCTCCTCCCTTCCATCCCTCCAACTGACCCTTCCCTCCAGCTATCAACCGGATTCATTCCTCCTTTCGACCAACAAGGTCGTACCCACCACCTGTATTCAACTATCACTACCTCACCACTCCACCTCTCTTTCTACCCATAACCTTTGACCTGCCTTTATCTACAGTTCCCCTGACCCCCCCACCTCCATTCCTGAAGAAGGATTATACCTGAAACGTCGACTTAGAGTCATAGAGATGTACAGCATGGAAACAGACCCTTCGGTCCAACCTGTCCATGTCTCAGATTATCCTAACCTAATCTAGTTCCATTTGCCAGCACTTGGCCCACATCCCTCTAAACCCTTCCTACTTATATACCCATCCAGATGCTTTTTAAATATTGGAATTGTACTAGCCTCCACCACTTCCTCCGACAGCTCATTCCATACAAGCACCACCCTCCGCATGAAAAAAATGCGGACCTTAGGACCTTTTTAAATTTTTCCTCTCTCACCCTAAGCCTGTGCTCTCTAGTTCTGGACTCCCCCACCTTATCTATTTACACTCTCGATGCTCCTCATGATTTTATAAACCTCTGTAAGGTTACCCCTCAGCCTCTAACGCTGCAGGGAAAACAGCCCCAGCCTATTCAGCTTCTCTCTATACCTTAAATCCTCCAGCCCTCAGGGAGACCAGAATTGCACACAGTATTCCAAAAGTGGTCTAACCAATGTCCTGTACAGCCACAACACGATCTCCCAACTCCTGTACTCAATACTCTGACCAATAAAGGAGAGCATACCAAATGTCTTCTTCACTATCCTATCTACCTGCACCTCCACTTTCAAGGAGCTATGAACCTGCACTCCAAGGTCTCTCTGTTCAGCAACGCACCCCAGGATCTTTCCATTCAGTGTATAGGTCCTGCTCTGATATGCCTTTCCAAAACGCAACAACTCGCATTTATTTAAATTAAACTCCACCTGCTGCTCCTCAGCTCATTGGCCCATCTGATCAAGATCCTATTGTACTCTGAGCTAACCTTCTTCATTATCCTCTACACCTCCAAGTTTTGGTGTCATTTGCAAACACACTAACTATACCTCCAATGTTCGCTTCCAAATCATTTACATAAATGACGAAAAACAGTGAACCCAGCACCGATCTTTGTGGCATACCTCTGATCACAGGTCTCCAGTCTGAAAGGCAACCCTCAACCACCACCCTCTGTCTTCTACCTTCAAGCCAGTTCTGTATCAAAATGGATAGTTTTTCCTGTATTCCATGAAATCTAACCTTGCTATCCAGCCTCCAATGGAGAATCTTGTCGAATGCCTTACTGAAATCAATATAGATCACGCCCACTGTTCTGTCCTCATCAATTCTCTTTGTTACTTCTTCAAAAAACTCAACCAAGTTCATGAGGCATTATTTCCCATGCACAAAGCCATGTTGACTATCAGTAATCAGTCCTTTCCTTTCCAAATACATGTATATCCTGTCACTCAGGATTCCCTCCAATACTTGCCAACCACAGATGTCTGGCTCACCAGTTTATAGTTCCCTGGTTTTTCCTTACCACCTTTCTTCAATAGTGGCACCACAATAGCCAACCTCTAGTCTTCTGGCACCTCACCTGTGACTATCGATGATACAAATATCTCAGCAAGGAGCCCAGCAATCACTTCACTAGCTTCTAGGGTCACCCAATTGGGACCTGGGGATTTATTGACCTTTATATGTTTTAAGACATCCAGCATTTCCTCCTCTGTAATATGGACATTTTTCAAGATGTCACCATCTATTTCCGTATTCTATATTTTTATGTCTTTCTCCACAGTAAACACTGATAAATAATACTCGTTTAGTACCTCCCCCATCTCCAATTCCACACATCGGCTGCCTTGCTGATCTTTGAGGGACCATAATCTCTCCCTAGTTATCCTTTCATCATTAATATATTCATAGAATCCCTTTGGATTCTCTTAACCCTATTTGCCAAAGTTATCTCTTGTCCCCTTTTTGCCCTCCTGACTTCCCTTTTAAGTTATTAGAACATAGAACATTACAGCGCAGTACAGGCCCTTCGGCCCTCGATGTTGTGCCGACCTGTCATACCAAAGTATATTCCTACTGCCTTTATACTCTTCAAAGGATTCACTCAACCTATCCTGTCTATACCTGACATTTGCTTCCTCCTTTTTCTTAACCAATTTCTCTAGTCATCTAGCATACGTACACCTACCAGCCTTTCCTTTCACCCTAACAGGAATACACTGTCTCTGAACTCTCATTATCTCATTTTTTAAGGCTTCCCATTTTCAAGCCATCCCTTTCCCTGTGAACCTCTGTCCACAATCAACTTTTGAAAGTTCTTGCCTAATACTGTCAAAATTGGCTTCTCTCTAATTTAGAACTTCAAGTTTTAGATCCAGTCTATTTTTTTCCATCGCTATTTTAAAACCAGTAGAATTATGGTCGCTGGCCCCAAAGTGCTCCCCCACTGACACCTCAGTCACTATTTCCCAAGAATAGGTCAAGTTTTGCACCTTCTCTAGTAGGTACATTCACATACTGAATCAGAAAATCTTCTTGTCCACACTTAACAAATTCCTCTCCATCTCAACTCTTAATGCAATGGCAGTCCCAATCTATCTTTGGAAAATTAAGACCCTCTACCATAACCACCCTATTATTCTTACAGAAACAGATCTCCTTACAAATTTGTTTCTCAATTTCCGGCTGACTATTGGGAGGGTTTATAATACAATCCCAATAAGGTGAACATCCCTTTCTTGTTTCACAGTTCCACCCAAATAACTTCCCTTGATGTACACCCAGGGATATCCTCCCTAAGTACAGCTGTAATGCTATCCCTTATTAAAACCACCACTCCCCCTCCTCTCTATCCTTCCTGTAGCATTTGTATCCTGGAACATTAAGCTGCCAGATCTATTCATCCCTGATCCACGTCTCTGTAATTGCTATGATATCCCAGTGCCGTGTTCCTAACCATGCTCTGCGTTCATCTGCTTTCTCTGTTAGGCCTTTTGCATTGAAATAAATGCAGTTTAATTTATCAGTCCTACCTTCTTCTCTGCTTTGTTCCTGCCTTCCCTGACTGTTTGACTCGCTCCTTTTCCCAACTGTCCCAGTCTCAGGTTGATCTCTTTCCTCACTATCTCTCTGGGTCTCCCCCCCAAATCTCTTACTAGTTCAAATCCCCTCGAACAGCTCTAGCAAATCTCCCTGCCAAAAATCCCTTCCAATTCAGGTGCAATCCATCTTTCTTATACAGGTTACTTCACCTTTTGATGCTGCCTGACTTGCTGTGTTCTTTCAGCCTCCTGCTTGTCTGCATTATAGTTCCAGAGCTCCCTTGCAGTAGTATTAAGTGTGTTATTGTGAGCCAACAATTCAGAATCTCAGTTAAAAGACATTGTGTAGATCCAACAGTGTCAGAGAAAAAAAGTATGGAAAATGCACAAGTCTCTCACTTAGGGTTCCTACATAGAACCTACCATCTCTGAACACTCTGGGCAATTTAGTGTGGCCAATGGATTGTGGGAGGAAACTGGAGCACCCTGAGGAAACCCACGCAGACACGGGGAGAATGTGCAAACTCTTGATTCTCTACTTGTGGCAACTCTGCCACATGATTGTTTTAATGAGTAAATATTTAGTTAGATTACAGTCACCTATACAGAAGTGATTTCTGCATTTGGAACCAGAAACAGAAAAAGACAAGAGCTAAGACTCTGGTGCGGCCGCATCTGGAGTATTGTGTGCAGTTTTGGTCGCCATACTATGGGAAGGCTTTAAATTAAGGGGGGGTAGATTCTTTACTCAGCGAGTCGTGAGTTCATGGGATGCCCTGCCAGTAGCAGTGGTGGACTCTCCCTCTTTATGGGCATTTAAACGGGCATTGGATAGGCATATGGAGGACAGTGGGCTAGTGTAGGTTAGGTGGACTTGGATCGGCGCAACATCGAGGGCCAAAGGGCCTGTACTGCGCTGTATTTTTCTATGTTCTATGTTCTAAGTAATGTCCCTTTAAAACAATGAATTTACTTTAATAAAAGCAAAATAATGCAAATGCTAGAAATTTGAAATAAAAATTTAACATGCTGGAGAAACTCAGGTTGGCAGAACAAAAGAACTGATCATTGACTTCAGGAAAAAAGGAGGACATGTTCCTATCTACGTCAACAGAGCTGAGGTGGAGAGGTTCAAGAGTGTCATGTTCCTAGGAATGATGGTAACCAACCAATCTGTCCTGGACGTGCCATGTAGATGTGATGGTCAATAAGGCACAGCAATACCTTTTTCTTCCTCAGGCGAGTTAGAAAATTCAGCATGTCCATAAGGACTCTCACCAACAAGAGAGACTGGTTGTTTAGGACTATATTCACTGGAGTTTTGAAGCATGAGGTGGGGTGGGGGCGGTGGGGGGCGGGGGGCGATGAGATTTTCATAGAAAACCTACAAAATTTTAACAGGACTAGACATGATAAATGCAGACAGGAAGTTCCAACGACTGGGGAGTTCAGAACCATGGGTCACAGTTTCAGGATGGATAGGGCATTTAGGACTGAGATGAGGAGAAATGTCTTCGCCCAGAGAGTGGTGATCCTGTGGAATTCTCTGCCACAACATTTTAAACATTTTAAATAAAGAAGTAGAAATAGTTCTTGAGGTTAAAGGGATGAAAGGATATGGGGAGAATGTATGGGAACAAGGGACTAAATTGGATGATCAGCCATGATAATGTTTACTTTGAAGAGGTTTGAAGGACTGAATGGCTTTTCCTGCTTCTATTTTCCATGTTTCAATCTATTCTTTCCATGTTACATAGCGACAAATGTAACTTGCTGTTTTCATATTTGATAATTAAATCTTTACTGTGAGAGCTGGAAGCTGCTGTGGTTCTACTTCAATCACAGAACTCACAGTCTGGTTACATTTTCCTTTTTTAAAATAATTAATATGATTCTGTCCTGAAGGCAGCAGAAAATCTTGGCATTGATTATATGGCAGCCACCAATATCGAGCTGTGTAATGGGCGCCGACAGTGGTTTGACTATGAAGTCAGTTCTCCTCTGTAGGCGTTCACTGTGGCATACGTTCCCAACATGGTCGGGGGGGTGAGATGGAAGAGGTGGGTAAAGGTTGAACATTAGAGAACAAAAGCATTATGGCAGCTTCCTGGAAAGCAACAACATGCTATTTTGGAGTTCTTCCTGTGACCACAGAATAGATGTACATTTGGGAAACGGTAAGCCTTTTGATGTACCTCTCCTGTTTATCAACCCTGGCTGTATGAGTGCAATCAGTAGTTTCCTGGAAATGGAAGCGTCTGGCGATTGCAGCAAAACTCATAGCTGTCTGAGCTTTACAGGCTTCAACAGTGCAGAATTTCACATAGTCTCTAACTTGGCAAAGAGGTATCTATCACCATGGTGATGCAGAAATGTATAGCCAAACTGAGAGGGGCTATGTAGATCTGCACCTGAGCCCTTTTCTGAACTAGTGACAAAAAAATTCAATGCCACAGTGACCTTAGTTGTTACTTTCAGTGCTTCACTATCTACAGAGCAGATGTCTTCAGAGTCAGTCTCCTCCTGCACATTTCCTGTCATATCCAGTCATCCTCATTAAACCATTTAGATTCTGAGCTCCAAGTGATGCCTCTTTTTCCAATGTGACCATCGTCACTCTGTGGAGAAAGTGAGGACTGCAGATGCTGGGCATCAGAGTTGAGAATGTGGTGCTGGAAAAGCACAGCAGGCCAGACAGCATCCGAGGAGCAAGAGCATCGATGTTTCGGGCATAAGCCTGAATGAGCTCATTCCTGATGAAGGGCTTATGCCCGAAACGTCGATTCTCCAGCTCCTCAGATGCTACCTGACCACAGGTACTTTTCCAGCACCACACTCTCAACCCTTTGTCTCTCGTGGGCACCACCAGATGCCGGTGTTGGAATAGCCACCATTTCCAGCTTTCCTCTGGATGAGTGAGCAGCCTTGTTCAGTTTCCTGATGCCAAGAGGATGGCCAGCCCCTGAAGTGGCACGGACTTAATTTCCACCTCTGGCCTTCTTCCTGGATTAGCCCTTGCCTCTTCTCAGTCCATGCAGCAAACCCTGTCAGCTTGTTGAAAGCTTTCTGTAATGTGTCTGGGTGAGTCAGTTTATCATGACCTTAGCCAACTAAGCTTTCATGGAAACCTATTACATTCTACATTAGTAATCAATAAAGAGAGACAGTGCATTGTTCAACGTAAAATAAACTTACTCCAAAGCCATTTTTTTCTAAAGTGCCCATTTCTTGCCACACAAGGGAAAGCCCAGTAGAAAAAAACATACATAAGAAGAGCAACTTGTAAACCTGAAGAAACAAACCAGCAATTAATTGTTCAGATTCAAGGGGGAAAATTAGATCAGGAGAGGAAGAAAGGGTGTGCAATTTTAAAGATTGCAGAATATTGCTGGATTTTGTAAAATTATGTGCTACAATCTCTGTTGTTCACAATACAATTTTTCATAATTTTACAGATACTTAACAAGTGTTACTTAATATACATTTACTTCCCCCAAGTAAGGTTGATTTGCTCCAGGGTCTCCAAGGTTTGGAGGAGAAAAAGTAAACACCCCTTCCTCAATAGAAGAAAAAACTGAAGAGACAATATTTTGTTTCACAGTCATTTTTCTTCTTGTTTTTGTATTTGTATTTTCCCATTTCTTTCAACACTGTTACAGTTGGCACCCTTATTCCAGCAGAACAGCTGGCATTGTGCACATATTTGGCATTGGTGGGTACACAGCTGGTGCAATTAAAGGAACATTCTATGACTTTAGCCACGTTTGGATCTGATTGCTTCTGAGTGGTATGCTAAACACGATCTGAGAATTACTCAATAAGTCAGTGTTAGAATTTCCAAAATACTTTTCACATTCAGTAAACTCAGTGCTGGACACTCCATTTGAGAAGCAAGAGCATTCGTCAATGCAGCAAGCATCTTGAGATTAAGAATGTGCTCGAGTTGCTGGACTGGTTTAACCAGATTGAAGAGACGCCAAGCAAAGGACTATTCATAGAAATCACTTAAAGGGATACAATGGAACACGAACACCTTTGTAAGGAGGTCATCAATTACAATGGAGATTACCAACCATTGAACTAACAAATGATAAGATGAAGCTCTTGATGATGGATTGAGAGTAGATGGGAGAGTTGCTGCAGTGACCCTAAGCTGAAAACCTATTGTACAGAGTCTTTTTGCAAAATAAAATAAGCCATTACATCAGGAGACAAAGTATAACATAACCGAGAAATTAGATTCCCATGTCCAAGAGAATGGGTCTGGGAACCATAATAGACTTGGTGTCAATAAATGGCCTGTTTTGCATTGCAGTACAAAGTTATGCAAACATAGAGATAACACCGCATAAATGAGGGCTGTGGGCTCAGAGGAAATACCAGACAGCTTTAGCAGGGTTGCATCTTGGATTATCAGTGGGAAATGACATTCAGCACAGGCAATATGAGGTATTGCTTACCAGAAGCTAAACTTAGAAAAAATTTAACTTCCAAAGATGTGGGTGAATTGGCCATACTGAATTGCCCATTGTGTTAGGTGTATTAGTCAAGGGGAAATGAGTCTGGGTGTGTTACTCTTCGGAGAGTTGGTGTAGACTTGTTGGGACGAAGGGCCAGTTTCCTGTCGGGAATCAAATCTAATCTTTAAAGCATTATAACTTCACTGGAGAGAAAGAACATTTTTCTTCATTCATTCATAGGTAAAGAATGTCACTGGTAAGTTCAGTATTTATTGTCTGTCCTGAACTGCTCTTGAGGAAGTGTGGTGTGCTATCTTCTTGTAAAATTTTTATAGAAACATGCCACAGCTTTCAAGAAATCTTCCCACTCAACCTGTTCAGAGATGTTATTACATACCTCTGGAGTGAGTGGAACTGTGAACTCGCATTGCCTGGCTCAAAAGTAAGGACACTACTGCTACACACAAGGGCCCCAAGTTGGGATTGAACCAGGGACCTTCAAGTATACAAATGAGCATTTTTCCAGAGAGCAGAGTCAAATGTCAGCCAGCATTGCTTTATGTCTGGAATCATACGTAGGCCAAACTACGTAAATACAGCAGATTTCTTGCCCTAAAGGATGTTGACGAAAGATCGTCTCTTGAATGACAATCCCGTGGTTACTTGTTCATCAAGACTGATATTAGCATTTAACTCCATATGTTATTTAATTATTTAAATTCACAAACTACAATAATAGAAGTTATGATTCCAGAATGTTTTGGATTGCTATGCCACTGTATTCTGAAAGCAGTTGTATAATAAGTGATGTGTGGGAATTAGTTGGCTCCTCACTCAGAATGTAGACTGTGAGATGATCATAAAGATAACAGGATGTTGAATTACATAAAAGCAAAATACTGGAGCTATTGGAATTATAAAACAAACACTGAGTATGTTGGAGAGACTCAGCAGGTCTGGCAATATCTATGAAGAGAGAAACAGAGTTAACATTTCAAGTTTGATATGAATCTTCTCCAGAACTGAAAGATGTAGTTTTGAAGACAAGACATGCAGAGACTTGAAATGTTAACTCTGTTTCTCTCACCACAAATGCTGCCCAGACCAGTTGAGTTTCTCGAGGGTTCTCTGAGAATGTTGAACTATTCAAAGTTTGGGAGAAGATTTGTAGCTCGGGTGCTCGTTGTTGTGGTTCAGTTCGCCGAGCTGGGAATTTATGTTGCAGATGTTTCATCCCCTGTCTAGGTGACATCCTCAGTGCTTGGGAGCCTCCTGTGAAGCGCTTCTGTGATCTTTCCTCCGACATTTGTAGTGGTTTTAATCTGTCGTCCAGCTGTCCACTGCAGTGGCCGGTATATTGGGTCCAGGTCGATGTGCTTGTTGATTGAATCTGTGGATGAGTGCCATGCCTCTAGGAATTCCCTGGCTGTTCTCTGTTTGGCTTGTCCGATAATTGTAATGTTGTCCCAGTCGAACTCATGTTGCTTGTCATCTGAGTGTGTGGCTACTAAGGATAGCTGGTCATGTCGTTTCGTGGCTAGCTGGTGTGTCATCTGAGTGTGTGGCTACTAAGGATAGCTGGTCATGTCGTTTCGTGACCAGCTATCCTTAGTAGCCACACACTCAGATGACAAGCAACTTGAGTTTGACTGGGACAACACTACTATTATCGGACAAGTCAAACAGAGAACAGCCAGGGAATTCCTAGAGGCATGGCACTCATCCACTGATTCAATCAACAAGCACATCGACCTGGACCCAATAAAACGGCCACTGCAGCTGACAGCTGGAACTGACAACCGGAAGCGGCAGGAAACATCACAGAAGCGCTTCACAGGAGGTTCCCAAGCACTGAGGATGTCACCTAGACAGGGGACGAAACGTCTGCAACACAAATTGTACCGCAAGGGTCAGTGTTGGGTCCACTGCTGTTCATCATTTTTATAAATGGCCTGAATGAGGGCTTAGAAGGGTGGGTTAGTAAATTTGCAGATGACACCAAGGTTGGTGGAGTTGTGGATAGTGACAAAGGATGTAGTAGGTTGCAGAGAGACATAGATAGGATGCAGAGCTGGGCTGAGAAGTGGCAAATGGATTTTAATGTGGACAAGTGTGAGGTGATACACTTTGTATGGAGTAAACAGAATGCAAAGTATTGGGCTAATGGTAAGATTCTTGGGAGTGCAGATGAGCAGAGAGATCTCGGTGTCCAGGTACACAGATCCTTGAAAGTTGCCACCCAGATTGACAGGATTGTTAAGAAGGCATACAGTGTTTTGGCCTTTATTAATAGAGGGGTTGAGTTCCGGAACCAGGAGGTTATGCTGCAGTTATACAAAGCTCTGGTACGGCCACACTTGGAGTATTGTGTACAGTTCTGGTCACCGCATTATAAGAAGCATGTGGAAGCTCTGGAAAGGGTGCAGAGGAGATTTACTAGGCTGTTGTCTGGTATGGAAGGAATGTCTTACGAGGAAAGGCTGAGAACCTTGAGGCTGTTCTTGTTAGAGAGAAGAAGGTTGAGAGGCGACTTAATAGAGACATACAAGATAATCAGAGGGTTAGATAGGGTGGACCGGGAGAGCCTTTTTCCAAGTATGGGGATGGTAAACACGAGGGGACACAACTTTAAAGTGAGGGGTGATAGGTATAAGACTGATGTCAGAGGTAGTATCTTTACTCAGAGAGTAGTAAGGGTATGGAATGCTTTGCCTGCAACGGTAGTAGATTTGCCAAGTTTAAGTGTATTTAAGTTGTCATTGGATAGGCATATGGACGTACATGGAATAGTGTAGGTGGGATGGGCTTCAGATTAGAATGAGAGGGCAGCGCAACATCGAGGGCCGAAGGGCCTGTACTGCGCTGTAATGTTCTATATTCTATGTTCTATAAATTCCCAGCTCGGCGAACAGAACCACAACATGTTGAATTATTTAAACCCTCATCAGTTGGGTTTAAATCACCAGAGATTATACTGGAAAATATAGATCTTTGATCAGGCTGGGATAATGCTGTTGTGTTGTAGAAAACATGTTAGTGTACACCACCAACAACAAAAATGCTGTTAACATGTATATAAACCTAATGATAGATGGACAGCACTCTGACCTCAGGGGTCATACACCCCACCTCAGCTTCCCCATCGAGCCCTCCCTCCAACTCTTGTCAAATTCAAAGATTGATGTAATAGAGCACGACAATTGTTTGCTGCTGTACATGACAGGCTACTGATAGCTTTTAAGTTAAAAATCACACAACACCAGGTTATCATCCAACAGGTTTAATTGGAGGCAAATTTGCTATAAATTCTGTGCCTTACAATTCTGTCCTCCTGATGAAGGAGCGGCGCTCCGAAAGCTAGTGTGCTTCCAATTAAACCTGTTGGACTATAACCTGGTGTGTGATTTTTAACTTTGTACACCCCAGTCCAACACCAGCATCTCCAAATCATGATAGCTTTTAAACTACGGACAAACTGTCTGAAAATCACACTTGTTGATGTTAGCCATCAGCTTGTTTAATGACTGAAGAAGTGTAGTAGCCTGAGTTCAGTCATTGTGGAGTATTTTTACTGAAGAAATGTTTAATCGGCTTTTAACACAGGTCCCTTAGCCTACAGGCTGGCTTTTTAAAAGAGCCCTTCCTGAGCTCAATATTGTGAAACTCCATCAGCTCGAATTACCAGCCTCCTCAGGCCAGAGAAATGCAAATTTCACTTTATTGTAAGTGTAACCTTGTTCAGCAATGTCCTGCCGTCTTCAACAACTGCAGAAGTAACAAGGCAAGGTTTTCCGTGGTGGTTTAGTGTAGGCAGGGTTAAAACTTCCAGTGCTCTGTATTACTTTCAAGCAGTCGTTCCAAGATTGTTCAATAAGTCCTATATTTAAGCAGACAACTTTATTATTTTCTGTGATTTGTTGGGCTTGAGGTATTGTAAAATAATTGACCTGAAAGCAGCAATTTTAACCAGGTTAGTAAAAAGGGTCATGTGTAGCAATACAATTCACCTTATCAAACATTATTACTGTAATCACTCAAAACTTGGAATCAAAATTAATGAGACTTGAATGCTTATGTCACATATGTCTTGTTACTGAACCACAAAGGAACAAGGATGTCCTAAACTTGAAACAAACAAAGAGAATGCCTGGAGAAACTCTGCTGGTTTGGCAGCATCTGTGGAGAAAGAAACAGAGTTTTTGTTTCAAGTCTGGGATGATTCTTCTTCAGAACTGACTTTCAGCATCCATTCAAATTCTAATCTTGATTGGCTGGGAGTTACATTTAGCTGTATTTTTTGAATGACCTAAATAAACTAAATTAGATACCAATACATTCAAAAACACAAGAAGACTTCCCATCAGACACTGCATTGCACCAGTTTGGGGATAGTCTAAAGAAAAATTAAAAGTGTCAAAAAAGTAAGCAAATAATCTCACAATGCAGCAATAAGTCTTCTAAATTTATTCTAAGTCCCGCATCCAATTTTGCATATTTTTTTCCAAAAATTTTATTCATAAAATTAGTAAAATTACATTACAAAACATTTCAATTTGAATGTTACAGAATTTGCAATAAAATTCAACTTGTCCAGCAAGTTCCACTTAATATGATCATAGGCTTGATATTTACAAATATGTCCCATGTTATATGCACAGCATGAGGGCAAAATTATTTCAAATTGGAAATTACAGAAAGTGCAATAAAATTCTTTCCTATATACCATGTTCTACACTGAGTTTGCTCTATATATTTTCAATACTTTTGATTTGCAATGTACATTCTTTGTAAGGTATATCGCCCGACAAGTTCTACATTACAGACCTTTGGCCCACTATCGCTGAAAGGCCTGAGGCAGTCACCTTTCCTGAGTGCATCTCTTCAGTAGCTTCCCTGAGCTTTAGTACATCCCTCTGCACATCATTTTAGACATTAAAATGTGGTAGTCTGCAATACTTGGTCAAGAGAAATTCCTTACACTGGAAGATCATCAAGTTTCAAGCAGACCAAAGAATATCTTTCACCGAGTTGATGGTCCTCCAGGTGTACTCGATGTTTGTCTCAGTGTACATACTTGGGAACAGTCCACAAAGCAAAGAGCCCTGCAACATGGAGTGTTTGTGACGTTGCCTTTCAAGTTCAAACTATGGTTCTCTTTGGTGTCCTGGACAATATTTATTCCTGAATCAATTTCGCCAAATCAAATGATATGGTCATCATCGAATTGCTGATTGTGGGAGTTCGTCAGATGTGCAAATTGGCTGCCATGTTTCCTGACTACACTTCAGAAGTATATCATTGGCTGTAAAACACTGAGACTCTGATGGTTGTGAAAATTGTCACCTAATTGCAAGCCTGTCTTCTTTCTGTCTGGAAGGAAACCTGCTTTCTTCACCTTGGCTGGGCTGATACACAGCTCCACTTCTTCATCATTGTTTCCAATGCAGCTGCTTTGTTACGCCTCACCTTCCGCCTCGGAACACTTCAACCCCAGGGCATCAATGTGGACTTCAACAGTTTCCGGGCTTTTGCCCGAAACGTCGATTTCGAAGCTCCTTGGATGCTGCCTGAACTGCTGTGCTCTTCCAGCACCACTAATCCAGAATCTGGTTTCCAGCATCTGCAGTCATTGTTTTTAGCTAAGAAATTCTGGGGCAACTAGAGATGGGTGATAAATGTTATCACTGCTCAAGTATGATTTTTTTTGGAAGTATAATACTGTTGGCTTTGATGTTAACTACTATCTAAAGTGTTCAGTTTCAGAGTTACATGAATTGTCCACATATGTGGATTTCATTGATATTATCTGACTTAACTAATAACCTCATTTTCTTCTTGCTCCATTGTTCCCAGTAGCTCATTCAACATTGAGAGAAATAAATAGGGAAATCCTTAAAATAGATGGAACTATTGGTTTATTTTTAATTATTATACTTAGAGCTCCCTGACAACTGGCAGAATATCTAATCACACTCAGTGGACAGCTAATGAGTCATCCAGTCACTGATATTAAATGAGATTTCTATATAACTTTATATCAAATACCATAACATCTTTAATGGAGTACAAATGCCCCATGATGTTTCAAATGAAGCATTATCAGACATAATTTGGACACAGAGCCACATAGGGTCACGGGGACAGGTGAACTAAAACTTTGTCAGAGGTATAGAAATAGAACAAAGAACAGTACAGGCCCTTCGGCCCTCGACGTTGTGCCGACCTTTTATCCTACTCTTAGATCAAACTAACCTACATACCCTTCATTTTACTATCACCCATGTGCCTGTTCAAGAATCGCTTAAATGTTCTTAATGTCTCTGACTCTACTCCCACCGCTGGCAGTGCATTCCATGCACCCACCATTCTGCGTAAAGAACCTACATCTGACATCTCCCCGAAAACTTCTTCTAATCACCTTAAAATTATGCCTCCTCATGATAGCCATTTCTACCCTGGGAAAATGTATCTGGCTATCCACTCTATCTATGCTTCTCATCACCTTGTACACCTCTATCAAGTCATTCTTCATGACCTCTCATTCTTCTTTGCTCCAATGAGAAAAGCCCAAGCTCCTTCAACCTTCGGAAGACATGCCCTCCAGTCCAGGCAGCATCCTAGTAAATCTCCTCTGCACCCTCTCGAAAGCTTTCACATCCTTTCCATAATGAGGTGACCAGAACTGAACACAATATTCCAAGTGTGGTCTAACCAGGACTCTATAGGGTTGCAGCACAACTTTGCGGCTCTTAAACTCAATCCCCTTGCTAATGAAAGCCAACACACCATATGCCTTCTGAACAACCCTGTCAACTTTGTTGGCAACTTTGAGGGATCTATGAACATGGAACCCAAGATCCCGCTGTTCCTCCACACTGCCAAGAATCCTGCCTTTAACCCTGTAATCTGCATTCAAATTCAACCTTCCAAAATGAGTCACTTTTCCAGGTTGAACTCCATCTACCACTTCTCAGCCCAGTTCTGCAACCTGTCAATATCCCGCTTCAACCTACAACAGCCCTCCACACTATCCACAACTCTACCAACCTTCGTGTCATCAGCACACTTACTAAACCACCCTTCCACTTCCTCATCTAAATCATTTATAAAAATCACAAAGAGCAGAGACTCTAGAACAGATCCCTGCAGAACACCACTGGTCACTGAGCTCACGCTGAATACTTTCCATCTACTACTGTCACCCACTGTCTTCTATAGGCCAGTCAATTCTGTATCCAGACAGTCAAATCTCTCTGTATCCCATGTTTCCTTACTTTCTGAATGAACCTACCATGGGGAACCTTATCAAATGCCTTGCTAAAATCCATGTACATCACACTCACTGCTCTACCTTCATCAATGTTTTTTGTCACATTCTAAAAGAATTAAATAAGGCTTGTGAAGCATGCCCTGTGCCTCACAAAGCCATGCTGACTACCTCTAATCAAATTATGCTTTTTCAAATAATCATAAGTCCTGCCTCTCAGAATCCTCTCCAATAATTTGCCCACCACCGACGTAAGACTGACTGGTCTGTTGTTCCCAGGGTTATCCCTATTCCCTTTCTTGAACAAGGGAATAACGTTTGCTACTCTCCAATTATCTGATACTACTCCAATGGACAGTGACGATGCAAAGATCATCATCAACGGCGCAGCAATCTCTTCCCTCACTTCCTGTAGTAACCTTGGGTATATCCCATCTGGTCCAGGGAAGTTATTTATCCTCAAGTTTTTCAAAATTTCCAGCACATCCTCCTTCTTATCATCAACCTGTTCATATTAGCCTGTTTCATGCTGTCCTCACAAACAACAAGGTCTCTCTCACTAGTTAATACTGAAGCAAAGTATTCATCAAGGATCTCCCCTACCTCCCCGACTCCATGCACAAGTTCCCTATCCCTGATTGGCCCTACCAATATGTTTAAAGGAATGGCTTAAAGAAGGAGAGGAAACTGGAGAAAATTAGGGATGATTTACAGCCCAGACAGGTGTACACAAAAAAACAAAACAATGAAAATCAGGAATGTTTAGGAACTGAAGGTGTTCAGAGATCTTGGAAGATTGTAGAGCTGGGTAAGGTGCAGACATGGAATTGATGCAGTTGAACACATGAATGAGTATTTTACAATCAAGGCACTGCTGTCAAAGAAATCTATCTAGGTCAGCAATCACGGGAGTGATGCATCAATGGAATTTGCTGCAAGTTAGGTTAAGAGCAGCAAAGTTTAGAATAAGCCCAAATTTAGAAAAGGTGCTCACTACGCACTACTCAGAACTCAGCACAAAGACCAATCAATTGATTTCAGGAACTGTGACTGTCGGGGTGGTCAGAAATTTAGACACAGATGCTTGATCCAAGAGTGTGCCATTTTAAAGAGCATTGAAGAATTCATTGTAAATCTAGTTTGGGAAATTTATATAGCTCCATGCAAGAATAAAATGACTTTTGTCAATTTTACCCATGGAAACAAATACTGTGTGAGTCAAGGTGATTTTGTTACATTTCTGTGCAATGGGAGTGAATGGGAAAGCATTTTCTTCTTAGAATATAGTTTAAACTCGTTTATAGCCTGGAGTTCCCTGCAGTCGCAACTGGGGAACTGATTGGATGTTTTTGCATAAGCTCATGCTGTATACATGGTTGTAAGTAAACACCAAGCTCTTCATGAAACAACATCTGATAATGCTGGGATGTTTTGTGTATAGAGCTGAAGCTACATTTTTGTTTGTTGTTATAACTTCTAAGCAAAGTACTTTTTGAAGTGTTGAAGAATGTGTCAACATCAGGCAGGAAACCAAGCACTTTGTGTATGCTGTAAATATTCCAAACTATCAGCAGAAATGGCCCAAGAGAACGTACGTTAATTACAATTCTTTGTGATGGTGTCACTTTTAAGAGTGTAGGCTGTAAAGATAAGTTCTTCAAGAAATGTTATCCTGTTTACAAGGAGTATGTGAAGATGCTAGGTAACTGTCTTTCCAACACTTCGAAGAAAATGGATATTTTGATCTTAGTTTTAGTAGCAACTAGAATAAATACCCTTAAATGTGTGTTGTACAGATTTGTTGGAAAACAGATCTGTAAATTTAATATCACAACAGCAGATTTGCTACAGTAAACCTTTATTGGCCCTTCTGAGAGCTGGGAGTAAGATTAACTCTCTAGTGAGGTAAGAGAGTTCTTTAAAAGTTGGACTTAAACTTACTCCTTTCAGACTCTTTGCAAAGTTTGTCACATATATTGAGTCAGTATGTATTATAATGATTGTTCTGTGGGCAAAGGGATGCCAATGGTGAGAAGACTATCCTTTCAAAGGCTCACAAAAGAACATAATATTCCCTTATCTTTTCTCCGCACCAATTTCCATCTACCTTCCTCGATAAGATTTGGAGATGCTGGTGTTGGACTGATGTGTACAAAGTTAAAAATCACACAACACCAGGTTATAGTCCAACAGGTTTAATTGGAAGCACTAGCTTTCGGAGCACTGCTCACAATGACCTGATGAAGGAGCAGCGCTCCGAAAGCTAGTGCTTCCAAATACACCTGTTAGACTATAACCTGGTGTTGTGTGATTTTTAACTTCCTTGATAAGAGTACTGTTGGATGGGCCGCAATCTTTCTTATATATCATAACACTTGCCATTCTTTGCGAATCAGATCAGACCGGAGAGAGTTGGGAGAAGGAAGTCAGCAGTCAAATCCTGCAACCTGAAATTGAAATTAAGATCAGATGCTGGAACATTGCCTGCTTTTGTTACCTCTCCTCTCCTTAACCAGGAATAGTGAGAGTATTTGTTGCAATTCAGGAAGAAACTGTTTCCTCTGGTGAGTCAGTCTGGGATAAAGGACGCACGGTGGCTCAGTGGTTAGCCTCACGGCACTAGGGTCCCAGGTTCAATTCCAGCCTCGGGCGACTGTCTGTGTGGAGTTTGCACATTCTCCCCGTGTCTGGGTGGGTTTCTGTCGGGTGCTCCAGTTTCCTCCCACAGTCCAAAGATGTGCAGGTCAGGTGAACTGGCCATTCTAAATTGCCTAGAGGTTAAGTGCGTTAGTCAGAGGGAAATGGGTCTGGGGGGGTTAATTTTCGGAGGGTCGGTGTGGACTTGCTGGGCCAAAGGGCCTGTTTCCACACTGTAGGGAATCTAATAAATAATAAACTTTGAATTAGAACTAGGCCTTTCAGAGATGATTTAAGAAATACTTCCAACTCTGAAATGTTGAAAAGCTATTGAAGCTGGAAGATAATTAAAAACTTGATGTTGCTAAATTTTTATTAGGTGAGGTATTAGAGATGCAGGATACATGAAGGGGAGAACAAACAGGAGCAACTGAATGGCCTATTCCTGTTCCTATGTTTCAATCTCCAGTCCAAATCAATTTATTTAACATAGATCAGGGATCAGGTTCAGTGATTTACTAGTCTGCATGGCTCTGTACACACCACACAGCATATTGGACTCACTGATTATCAATCACAACACTTTGGCAATAAAATCACTAACTTTAAAAGTCTAAATGAACTGACTTTGTACAAAGACCACCCAATATAATCTCTTCAAAAGAAAGCCTCCTTTCCCTCATTCTAAAACAATTATAATAACTATAGGATTAGGCTGAGAATGAAGCCAGGTATGGTTCATTGCATGCTGATTCTAATGGCTCCCTCCCTGTCTACAGCCCTGTCTCCTGTGTCTCTAAGGTCTGCTCTGATTTTAGGTCTGCACTGACTTTGTGTAATTAATCCTTTTTTAGAACACATCATGTATTCTTGCTTTCCCACATAAATCACTGAATTCCAGAAAGGTAAAATCATCACATTCTGTTTCAACACCTCTCAAAACTGCCCTTTCCTTGGCCCTGCAGGACGACTAGATCAAGCTTCACTTCCGGTAGAACTGTGTCCCATCCAAGGGCTTTTGGTGCACTGGGTTAAGTATGACTTTAACAGCCCCACACCACACATTCAACATAGAGTCAAATGAGAAGTATAGAATAAAATTTTAACATTTTTGTGCTCACATCTAATGTGGTCACTTATTCAATCCAGGTGCCCTAGGCACCCACCCCATTTGTTTCTAAAATGCGAAGTTCCCTTTGCATCTTGAAGTGTAACATTCAGTAGGTCTCTCACTCCCTCTTTCTCTGAACACCCATGTAATTTACATCTGCAGCTATTTTGGTTGTATCAGCCCTCTTTCAAAAATCATATTTTGGAATTACAAGTTTAAAATGTCTGGAGTACTTCTGGTTTTAACCTGAAGTCATGACAATTGCCCCAAAACAGTGAATGAAATGACATTACAATAGGTGAATAAAAGTTAAATGTTTAAAACAACACATACACACATACTCATACACACACAAGCACGTACACATGCACATACACATATGCATACGCAGACACACAGTACACACACACACAAATGTGCACAGATACATACATACATTCACATACACACATATACTTTTACAAAGGTGGTCACAATTCCAAAAGTCTGACTCATATTCTTCATAATGAATGGCATTGACAATGGACGAAATAAAATGGTCTAGGGTTCAGGATAGCCAATAAACTCTGAGAAATTCCTTGAATTAAAAGATAGAGATATTTGTAACCCCTATTTGGCTTATGTGGTGACTCTATATGGTTATACCAGTTAAATTTCCTTTTAAATGAGGATTAGAGTGGACCTCACATGGTGAAAATACAATTGTAACAGAAAGGAAACACGTAGAAATGTAATTAATTGGAAAGCTGCCTGATGACTCACTAAGTTTACCACCACAATACTGAGTCAGACAGAATAGCAGAATCTTTGGTTTCACCCATGCCAATAACAGACTAGGGGTGAATCCAACACCATTACAATTGAATTGGGGAAGGGAAATCAACAATTCTGTTTGTGATCTGGTGACCCATGTTGAACATCATTCAGTGTGCTTAGTCAGAGAGCTAGTGGTTAAGGTTCAGTTGTGGTATCCCTCCATCACCTGCTGTCAACTAATCTGTCAAATTCCACCTTTAAGCTCAGTCATTAAAAGGAAAGACTTACATTTATTTAGCACTTACCATGATCACAGAATGCCTCAAAGTACTTAATCAATGAAGTACTTTTGAAGTGGTGGTCCCTGTTATAATGTAGGAAATACGACAGCCAATTTGCACGCAGTAAACTCCCACACACAGAAGTGTATTAATAATGTGCCAATCTTTTTGTGGCATTGTTTAAGGGATAGAATTTGGCAGGACACCAGGGACAACTCACTTTTTTTTGTCAAAATAATATCATGGGACCTTTTGCTTGATTCCACGTGGGCAGGTAAATTCTAGATTTATTGTTTCATCCAAAACTACACACACTCAACATTGCAATGGAGTATCAACTTTGTGTTTTGTGTTTAAATAAGATTGGAATATGATTTGATTTCGGAACCTTGAGACTCAGAGATGAGAATGCTACCAAGAGTCGCAATTGATGTCCTGAGTCATGAAGAGGAGATATAGGTTAACTTTTTACACCAAAGGGTGGCTGAAATCCAAACCAGGAGTATTAGATCTCCAGAGATTCAAGTGTGGATGCTGGCCTGTTAGCTTTGTTATTATTTACTTTAACAACTAGTAAAGCATGGAACATAACTGCACTCACTCCACTTGATGTGTTTGTCCTCCTCCACAGGTGACCACTCAATCCCAGAGTGGTGATAGAAAGCCCTGCTAAGAAGACGTGCTCAGCAGGGAGATACATTGAGCTGATTATTTGAAGCTGTAGCACAAGAGTTGTTTGTAAACTTGTATCACAGTCAGTTGAAACAAATCTTTGGGAAAGAAGGCACAGGAGCCTGGTTGTTCCCTTGAAAATGAAAAGATAATGAAATGGAAACTTGCAGTATTTTTGAAAGAAATACCAGAGATCCCAAATATTTGAGACATTTTAAGTTTATTTTGCTATAATTACATAGACCCAGCTGTGCCTAGTTAGTGGGAAAGTGACTAATGGGACTATTTATGGAGATGTTTTCCCAGGCTTTAAATGTTCCCCAACATAGTTTTATTTCATTCTCCACATCTTCAAAATTATTCACTTATGTTATTTAGATCCGATCTGGCTTCCACTCTTCTCCAGATAGAAAGTGTTTAAAGATGATAATGAGTTTGTTGGATTAGGCAGGCCCTCCTTGAGCTCCCTGTGCTCTGCTCTCCCCCTATAAATAAAAGGGTCTCTGCTTCACATCCAGCAGCAATACTGTGGGACATGTCCCACCGGTTTATACGTCAGGCACATTTCTGACCTCTGCAATAGGTTTCTGATCCCAACCACAATGTTGGTTCTCCAAATCCTTTTCCCTAAAGCATCCAGTTTATTCCCACTGAAAATAAGAGAATAAGAGGATGGGCGGCACGGTGGCACAGTGGTTAGCACTGCTGCCTCACAACGCCTGAGACCCGGGTTCAATTCCCGCCTCAGGCGACTGACTGTGTAGAGTTTGCACGTTCTCCCCGTGTCTGCGTTGGTTTCCTCCGGGTGCTCCGGTTTCCTCCCACAGTCACAAAGATGTGCAGGTCAGGTGAATTGGCCATGCTAAATTGCTCGTAGTGTTAGGTAAGGGGTAAATGTAAGGGCATGGGTGGGTTGCGCTTCGGCGGGTCGGTGTGGACTTGTTGGGCCGAAGGGCCTGTTTCCACGCTGTAATGTAATCTAATCATAATCTAATGGTTAGCACTGCTGCCTCACAACACCAGGATCGCAGGTTCGAATCCAGCCTCGGGTGACTGTCTATGTGGAGTTTGCACATTCTCCCCGTGTCTGCGTGGGTTTCTTATGGGTGCTCCGGTTTCCTCTCACAGTCCAAAGATGTGCAGCTCAGGTGAATTGGCCATGCTAAATTGCCCATCGTGTTCGGTGCATTAGTCAGAGGGAAATGGGTCTGGGTGGGTTAATCTTCGGAGGGTCGGTGTGGACTTGTTTAATCTTCGGAGGGTCGGTGTGGACTTGTTGGGCCGAAGGGCCTGTTTCCACACTGTAGGGAAGCCAATGAAATTCTCAGGAGGGAAAAAAAAGTATCCTTGACATATTGCATTTAATCTCACTCCCTTAAAACAGGATTGAATCTTCAGTGTGTACAGATACACCTTAGCCACAGGCTGAACTTCTGAAGTCACCCTCCTTTATAACTTTACAGATAGTCAACTACACAGTGTGAGGTTTGTTACATTGCTGGAGCTCAAGCCTAGATCATTGAAAAATGCAATTACTTTATGATGTCAGGTCAGCAGATTACAGTAAAATAAACCACTGCTTTTGTGCTGCTGACCACTAAAGCACATCTGCAAAGCACTAACCTGCAACGTTTTCACATTTTATTCCCCTTTCTCCCTTTAAAAAGATGTGCCAGCAAGTGTGATGGCATCTACGTGAGCGTTCATTCTTCTGTTTACTAATTATAATGTTTGTGGGACAATTACTCAGTGGCATTGCCCCTTTCAAAAAGCAAACCACTAACGCATTTGTGACCAAAGTCCAGTGCTTAGCGGTGAGGCTTTTAGCTCCCCCAGTCATCCTATGGATGATTAACGGGGAAGAAAAGGGGAATTCAGCAGTCACAAATTCCAAAATTGATAAATAAAATTCAGGGTTAACTTGACCAAAACAGAGCTGGCTGGTCCTAGGGTGCTACAACATAGGCGCTGCCCTGCTACATCTTCACAAAGTGACTGATCTTGATCAATCCATTAGTTCAGTTCAAGGTGTTGTACACATTCAAAATAGTGTCGAGAGTGTGGTGCTGGAAAAGCACAGCAGGTCAGGCAGCATCCGAGGAGCAGGAAAATCGATGTTTCAGGGAAAAGCCCATCATCAGGATTCCTGATGAAAGGCTTCTGCCTGAAAGGTCGATTTTCCTGCTCCTCGGATGCTGCCCGACCTGCTGTGTTTTTCCAGCACCACACTCTTGACTCTAATCTCCAGCATCTGCAGTCCTCACTTTCACCACATTCAAAATAGTGATAAGGTTCAAGGGCTGGAACAAACTGTCTTTTTACACATAATAAATGACCCTTGAAATTGTTTTCAGGTTGTCAGTGCTGAAATGCGGTGGACACAGTGGAAGAAGAATTAGTTGATGTAGCTGAGTCACAATTTAATAGATACCGTTGTTTATCAGGAGCATGACTTTCATCCTGAAATAATTCATTCATCAAATGTGTTATTGCATAAGCAACCCTGTCATCAAATACTATTAATACTTCAAATATTTCTTAAAGTTATGATCGATATGGGAGGCATGTTGGATCACTTATTAGATTCCAGCCCCAGGTTACTGTCTGTGTGGAATTTGCATGTTCTACCCATGTTTTCATAGGTTTCTGCCGAATGCTCCATTTTCAACTTACAATCCAAAGATGTGCAGGTTGGGTGATCTGGCCATGGTAAATGTGAGGCTATGGGGATAGATTAAGGGGCTGGATCTGAGTGGGATGTTCTTTGGAGGGTCAGTGCAGACCTGATGGGCTGATTGGCTTCTTTCTGCACTGTGTATGATTCTATGTTCCTATGAATATATCAGCTGTGGCTGAGTTAGTAGCATTTTCACCTCTGAGTTAGAAGGTTTGGCTTCACTTCACTCCAGATACCACTCCAGAAACTTGAGCATAACAGTTTACACTGATCCTGTCCAGTAATGAGGGAGTACTCCATTATCAGGGGTAGCATCTTTCAAGTGGATGTCAATCTAAAATCCTGTCTGCCCTCTCAGGTGTATACCACACCACTCTTTTGCAGAAGAGCACAGAGTTCTCCCCAGTGCCTAGGCAATACTTATCCTTCCATAACCATCAACAAACACATTATCTGGTCAGCTTGATGTGTGTCAATTGAATGCTGTGTTTTCTACAATAATGACTGCTTCAGAAGTATTTTGTTGGCTGTAAATTGCTTTGTGAAGTCAGGTAGTCATGAGATGTTTGACAAATGCAAGTCCTTTCAGTTTCTTTGGTCATTACATGGTTAAGTTTGCATTGAAACAGTTTCTCTTTATTATTCTCATCTTCTCATATCTTCAAGGTCCACCTGTAAAGTGTATATGTCTCAATGCTATAGTGACTTCATGAGATTTCATTCAGCCAAATGATGTGCATTTGCAGAAAGCTGGAGAAAGGTTATAATGGCAGGCACACTGAGTACTTTCAGAATGTAGGATTGCCAACTCTGGGTTGATAGTTTCCTGAGGATCCCATGAAATTATTTCCTGCCTCAAACTACCCAATCCCCACACTCGTGCCACTGATCCCCCAGCATGTGTGTACGCAGAGTGCCTGAGCCTTCTATACCAACTGGAAGGAGAATAGACTTCTCATGACCATCAATGTGAATGAAGTGTCCTTTTATGTAGGGTTGCCAAGCCTCCAGAATTACCTAAAGCCGGGAATGAAAACCTAATTTCCAAGACACTGCTGCAAGCAAGCCCAGGAACAATTTACTAAACATATTTTAAACATCTTTTGTTTGTTCATTATCGAAATTAGTGATGAGAAAACAAAGGCTTTTTGACTGACAGTCAAGAATCATCCAATCATCTATTGAAGAATCTGTTAGCTTTCCAACTGTTTGAATGGTGACTAATTGTGAGTGCAGAGGCAGGATGGTAGGAAGGAGAAGGTCATGTGATGAAACCTCCAGAAATGCATAGCCAGAGGTGGCAGCCCTCATTTAACTATATCGCTTGCTTCTCAGCAAATGTGAAACTTGAGCCAATCAGCATGTTTCATGCCCTATAGGCAGATTAGGCACTTTGCCCTGCAGACATGTTGGCCACTTTCCCATGCACTATGGACATGTTGGAAATATGCCAGCCACAGAACTTTTAATTATGTACATTTGAAAGCTTTGAGTATTTATGCCATTTCTAACATCACTAATTTCTTTCTGTCTGACCACTTGTCTTAATGGGCCATCACTATTTGCAAAAACGCTTGTGGAACAAAACACTTAATGGTCACAACTGAACATACTCAATATGCAGAACAAACACATTTCTATTGTAATTATATTTATAACGTGTCCTCATTCTGTTGATGGTTGCCTCAATGGAAGTTTGTTTTGCAGGATTTTGTTTGCCAAAAAACACCCACTCTTTTAATCAGTGCATAATTAGAACATCCCAAGAACACAATTGTTTGCCATAGGTGGTATTTTACCCCAGAATTAGGTTGGCGAGGTGTATTTTCCCACACTTTTAGACTGTGATCAATTATAGTTAAATGGTATCAAGTTTATTAAACGGTATTGCAGAATGCATTCTGATACGTTTAGTGGTTAAACCCATATGGGTGTACAGTTCAGAATTGTGGCAGTGTCAAAAAATAATTTTTGATGTCTATGTTTCAAATGTTGAGTATTTCAGTTGCAGAAATTGGTGATATTAGCCTCAGATTGGTCAATCTATTTAAATCAGCTGCAATAAAATATTTATTCACATGGTGGGAGATGCGTACCGTGGTATCAGTCTGCTTGGTTATTTTAAATTAGGTAATTTTAATCAGTAAATGGTGAACATTTGCAATTGGTGTTCAGCATCTTTTGGGTTTACGAGGGACACCTGATTCATATCCAATTACCTAGAATAATTGAATCCTTACAGTGTGGAAGCAGACCATTCAGCCCATTGAGTCCACAGTAACCTTCTGAAGAGCATCCCACCCAGGTCCATGCCTCTACCCCTTGATCTGTGAGGCAGCAGTGCTAACCACTGTCCATCTGTGCTGAAAATTGTCTGTATAATTTGGATGAGGCTCCCTTGAAGATGGATTGGATTGATTTACACAAGAAACAACTCATCAAAGTTGGATATGCAGGATCCATGGAACTGTACCACTGCAGGATTCAATGCCTTTAGAATAGGAGGGAAGAAAGGACCAAGTATGTTAGTTATGCTGCACTGTAAGAATGGTATAGTTTTCTAGACTTATATGGGATAACTATCAACACAGTGTGCAAAATTTCTATTTAGCTACTTTCCCTTCTGGCCAGTAATTATCCATCAGTCTCTCTAAATTCACAGCCTAGGTATGTGAGCATATTTCATATTCTTTAAATTCCTATTCCTGGCAATCTCATTTTTTGGGTGGATATTTTCCAACAATGTATGTAAATCCTGTGTTTTCGTGAATTGAGTTCTTTGGGACTTTAATGTATTAGGTAAAGGCATTGGGCTACTTCAGCGATATAATAGAAATGCTTGTATGTAAGCAAGCAACAGGGATACATCTGCTGTTGTTCCTCTAGTTTGTTTTGCAGACTTTAGGATCAATTAACTCGATGTGGAGGAGGAATCTAAATTTTTATCCCTCTTCTCCAGTTTCTATGACCTTTCATAAACGATAGTACTTGATTAGAATTATGTTTCATTTACAAAATGTGCAGTAAATGGGGACTCTAAACCACCTTTTGTAAGTTCACTGCTTCCTGAACTAATGGCACCAGATGTCAGATTAATGGTCATTCATCCCATTGCTGTTTATGGGAAATTGCTGGTGCCTAAATGTTGTTACATTTACACAAACTACTTTTCTCACATGTCCAAAGGTATCAGGCCTTTACTTTGTCTTCAACAGTAAACCATTGAGTCTTCTTCAGTCTACTTGTGTCCTCTTGACAAAAAAAAACTCCGTATTGTACATATTTTAATTTTTATTAACATGTCATTATCAAATTAAGGTGTCAAAGTAGCAGACGAAATAGATAACACACCTAAACTCCCTTTTCTTGAAATAACAGAAGCCCAACTTCTTTTGCCCTCTGGTTAAATTACATCACTGAAGATTAAAATTTTGAATTCCCTCTGAGTTTTACACAGTTGACAACTGTGGAGTGATCTGGCAGTTTGTGAACTGGATTGAGTACTTTATCTTGCTGGATCACCTATTAGGGAGTGTCCCCGTGCAGCACGTAATGCTGTTGGAAGGAAACCGGAGCATGTGGTGAATCTGACTACTTTTAAACCACAATGGTCTCTGTCGTGTTTTCTTTTGCTATCAAGTGAAGAAGAATCTGGCTTCCATGAAAATGTTCCCTCTGTGACACAACTGAACTCATAAATTATATCACTACCAGTTTATAGGTTCAGCATTCAAGTCAGTCACTGAATCTGGTACCATCACGAGGCTATGTCAAGTTAGTGAATTGAAGATGAAGTGATGCAGTTTAAAAGTACAAATGGACTAAAGCTTTAATTTTCTTTCTACTCATATGGCTAACATATAAACCATTGGTTGTTAATTCTTTCTTCATATCAAAATGTAGTAAAAGTGCATGTGTCTATAAACAGCAATATTTATTTGATACCTGTGTTAATAGTTAATTTTCTCCACCAAAGGGAATGACTTGCTGTGGTCTGGTTTGACACCATCAGTTTCTCTCCAATCCAAGATAGAAATGAGGGGATTTTTTTTCTCAGAGGGTCAGGAGTCTTTGGAACTACCTTCCCTGGGGGACAGTGGAGCCAGGGTCAAAAAATATTTTGAAGACAAGAGATGAATACTTTCTTAACCAACAAAAGAGTTGATGGTCACTTGAAGGTAGGTGGGAATGTGGAGTTGAAGCCACAATGAGACCTTATTGAATGACGGAGCAGGATCAAGGAACCATGTGGCCGAGTCCTGCTCCCAGTTCAGATGTTCAGTTCGAAATATTACAATTGACCTCAGAATTTCCAAAACCATGATTGTTGCTAGCCAGTTATAATTTAGCAATGAGCTCACACAGCTAACTAATTTAAGGACACTCAATTTTTTGGGTTTGCACCTTAGCAACTGGCCACATTTGCACAGTATTGGAAAGAAACTGACAGTGTCAAACCAGACCTCAGGAAGTCAATGGTGGAGGAAGTTAGCTATTAACACAGGCATTAAATAAATATTGCTTCTTATAGACACATGCACTGTTACTACATTTTGATATGATGAAAGAATTAACAGCCAACGGTTTATAGGTTAGCCACATGACCAGAAAAAATTAAACCTTTACTCCATTTGTATTCCTGAGAATTGGATGCGAGTAATTGGACATAAAAAGGAAAGATGGGGCATCTGACTATGATTAATTGGATCCCTCCCACATTATTTATCTCCTTATGTCTGAAAAAAACAGCAGTACAGGCAGATCCTTCACTGTTTAGGCAGTGAATCATACATAGTCAAGCTATTAAAAATCCTGAAGAGGAACAAACCTTAAAAATAATCAGCAAAATTTAGACAGAGTTACTTATAAGTTAAGAACAAAAGATGAGAAAACAAATCCTAATTCTCTCTCACTCTGGGGGATTTTGTGTATGTATTATATTCAATTCCACATCAAATGTGCCTGATCCAAGCATTCAGTGCCAATGCATCAAACCACATCCCATAAGCTTCCCATGCATAGAATTTCTGATTAAAGCATAGAATGTCCTCCAATCCTGTGCTTACGTTACACACACATTTGAAAGCAAGAATTGGCTATTGCTGAGACTGAGCACTACACCACATCATTTCCATACAAAATCTGCTTTTGTTCATCTGTTTCTGATTTTGCTTTGAGTGATTGTTGAATGAAAGAGCTGTGCTGTAGGGATTTGTATATTGTTTCTGTCTGTGACTTGTGGAAGTCCCAATCTTAGGGAAACTTGTTTTGCAAATAATTCATATGCTTTGTGGGGATTCTTATGCAAGAAGAAAAGTGATGGTGAGATTGAGGAGTGAAATGCTTTCCTACACTAACCTTTTGTATTTGGTCTTTGGGCCAGAGACTGGTTAGGATGGATCGTTCTCCATCCAGGCAGGAAACTAGCCACCAGGATACATGAACACCAACTGGCCACCAAAAGACATGACTAGCTATCACTAGTATGCTTACACACAGATGAAGAAGGACACCACTTCGACTGGGACAACACATCCATCCTAGGACAGGCTAAACAGAGACACGCACAGGAATTCCTAGAGGTCTGGCATTCAAACCAGAACTCCATCAATAAACACATCGACTTGGACTCCATTTACCCACCTCTGAGAAAAAGAACCGGAAATTATATCACCCACCATAACAGACCAAGACACACAAATGGAAAGCGGAACAGAACACCAGCGCTTCATCGGAGGCTCACTGATGATGTTACCCAGCATGGTGACAAAACGTCTGAGAACAAACCTAACACCTCAGCAAGCAAACTTACAACCTGAACCTCAACCTGCAAAGCAACTCAAAAATTGCAGAGCACTTTAAAACAAGTTTAACCCTATTTTTAGTGGACAAGTAAAACATAACAACTTTTAAATCAATATTATTTCATAATTCTGTCTCAAAGCAGCTCCCATTTGGGACTGAGAGTCATTGCTGGGGCTGACTGGGCAGAGCATTGTTCTGAGTTCAAACCAGCTGTGTTTGTGTCATCATTGGATCTGTTTCTGGCTTCTATAGCAGCACATGGCATCTGTGCTCTCTGCCATAGCAGTGGACAGTGCAGACTTACAATTAGTTTCTGTTCCATGCCACATTTGATGAAACCTTCAGAAGGGGCAAGGACCTCCCCACCCTGGAAAAAAAAGGACAGTTCTCTTAGGCTAGGATCAGACAATGTTGAAGGGCTAACTCTAAAATAGACCCTGAACAAGAGCGAGGGTGATGTGAGTTCTGGAAATTGGGCTGGCGGTGTTCTTGCATAGTCCCATTACAACTCTCCTGCAATATAGATTCTGTATTTATGTAGCATCTTTCACCACAAGTAAATATTCAAAAATACTTCACAGCCAGTCAAGTACTTTAGAAAAGTAATCATTGTTGCACCGTAGGAAACACAGTTGTCAATTTGCACACAGCAAGCTCCCATAAACAGCAATGTGATGCTGACCAGATAACATAATTGTGTTCATACGATACTGCTCGGGAATAAACATTTCCCGGATCACTGAGAAGATGAGATTAGATTACTTATAGTGTGGAAACAGGCCCTTTGGCCCAACAAGTCCACACCGACCCTCCGAACAGCAACCCACCCAGACCCATCCCCCTAAACCTAACACCAAGGGCAATTTTTTTAGCATGCCAATTCACTTAACCTGCACATTTTTGGACTGTGGGAGGAAACCGGAGCACCCGCAGGAACCCCACGCAGACACAGGGAGAATGTGCAATCTCCTCACAGACAGTTGATTGAGGTGGGAATTGAACCCGGATCTCTGGCGCTGTGAGGCAGCAGTGCTAACCACTGTGCCGCCCAGAAGAAGGCGCCTGCTTTTTGAAATAGTGTTGACAGATCTTTTACACTCACCTGAAAGGACAGTGAGAGTCTCACTGCAACACAGTGCAGCTCCCTCAATACTGTCAATGGGAACCTTAGCCTGGAGTCTACATTGTGGCCTCTGCAGTAGGATTGAAATCCACAGCCTTCTGACATTAAAGCGGGAGTGCTATCCCAAGTTGCCTATCTTATTTTGAGTCAAACTGACTGCAGCTGGAAATAAGTGGGAAGAAATAATTTGATTTTCATCCATGCCACCAAAAGCATTGGCTGACCCTCTACTTGTTGGATTATTTCATGACATATGCCGTAGTTGATGGAAGGGGAGCAGCCACTGAAGCTGAGACTGAAATGTATTTGCTTCAGTTAGATAGACAGGGAATCGCTTTGATTACTATCCTGACATTACAATCACCGTACAGTCATTTTCCAGCACCACACTCTCTAATCTCCAGCCCTTACTTTCGTGCAGTGAAACTCTGGCCGTTAAATTGCTATATGCTTAAATTAATGCCACGTAAAATCTGAAGTCATGTCCATTCTCACAGACTGCAGTATGAAAACCCTGTACCCACCTATGGTATGTGGCAGGGGCAGGAAACAATGAGGTCCTTCACTCTGACGGGGAATTCTACATCATCCACGTTGTAGCTGCATTCTTATCGTGTTACTAATGCATAGGTCAACAATAAGGTTGCTAAGAGACGGCAGAAACCTCTTAATGGAAATGGTGGCCCTAGTGGCCTTGTTCCATTTGTCTTACTGGGGAGGGGGGGCTGTAGAATGTGCAGGAATGAATTGGGGGCTCGGCAAATGTGCCCATTAACCACTCACTGGAAGACCATTTCAGACAAAAATTCCTTTTACTCTGCTGCAGTGCTATTGATTCCCAATGTTAGGGTGCTGGACAGTTGATGGCACTTTAAAAATATGAAGTTAGTAGCATTCATTCACCTGATGTTAGCAAGCTTCTCGATCTGCCTTGCTCATCGTACGAAGGTACTTTGTCACACTCTCACCACATTGAGAGTCACATTACAAAATGGTCTCTTTGCACATATGATAGACTCAATCAGAACAGCCACACAGGATAGTCGTGACAGATGAGAATGAAACATCAAAATTAGTTGCAAATTCCAAAACATATAAACTCTTTAATGGCAACTTAGGCAGCAGAAACTGTCTCTCTCAAAGGATTCTTTTAAATTATCATTTGTCACAATGCAACAATCAGAACTTGGGAATGAAACAGTTTTTTTTCCTTTTTCTTTTTAAGTGGTTTATTAATAAGGCCTGAGAGTTCCATGCTGTAGAATCCTTTCTATTCATTTATAGGGCAGATTTCAGGCACGTTCACACATGATGTTAACTTCTAACTTCGAATTTCGCTACACAAGCCCATGGCGCACCCTCTGGTAAACTGCCTGAGTAATAAATCAAGTATAAGGCCAGACAGTGAGTGCTGACAGATTATTAATGGGGGCTAGCCCTAATCATGCCCTCACTCAACATTCCCAGATGTACACTTTGCAACAGGTGATCTTGGGCTGGAACTCAGCTGATTGTCTATTTCTTCAATAAATCCTGGAAGGAATTTACCCAGCAAGTGTTGAGAATGCAACAGCAGAGAGTATAGTAACTCCTTGCTTTGCATCCATAAAACTGCAACTTTATGGGAAACAACTTTAAATGAATCAGATATCCCCATTACAACTGATGTAAAAGACATTCTGTAAACATTCCTATCATGAAAAAAATTAAAACATTATGCCCTTTATGTTTAGTTATATTTCTAAATTCTATGCTCGTAAATGAAACGATATATATTTTAATACTTACATTTTAAAAGAAATCTGCTCTGTCTTCCCTCACGCAGGTCAACCTGTGTGTCTCTTGCCAACTTCCACCCACTTACTACTTCTCAAACACACCAGGTACACAAGGATGCTCCAGGATGTAGGAGTAACGGCAGCTACGAGGATAATGGATGCATACTACCCTTGACCGAACTGACAACCAGTTCCTACCAGTTTCTGACATTGCTATCTAGATGAATGAATATGCAGTGTTTGCTGCACAGGAAGCCAGCACATGCTGTGGAGGTTAGGTTGATATCTCAGTGTGCCATCCAGCAAGATGTGACTCTCTACACAACCCTACTGCCAAATATGACAAGCAGTCTGTCTGTGTGTCTCCACTAAAGAACACCTCAATATGACAGTAGTGAATACCTTTGGCTCTGGTTGAAGCATCAATGTGCTGGCTGGCATGGCATAGCATGATGCTGCAAATAAGCAGGTAGGTGAATGAATGCTAAGGGGAGCAACTGAGCAGCCTGGAGATGCAGGCTAGTCCAATCCTTGAGCTAAGAACCTGATCTTGTGTGCAATGCCTCCTTGCTGCAGCCTCATTATTAGTTGCCGGTGTTCCCCACAGTGCAAGTCTATGCTGAGCACCCTATTAGTGTACCAGAGAGCTGTGACATTGGTCATGAGGAGTTGGCTATCCCAAATGCCAGTGCCCACAGTGAGGGGTGCATGCAGGTGGTAAGCTGAGCTGCACTTTGATAGAATGCATCATGGAGGGCATTTGGATCAAATGGTGAGCTAAGGCCGCCAGGTTTCCATTGTGGTTTCCATGTCTTTTTTTCTGAATGTGTGACTTGTTTGCTGCATTTGGTATGATAGGAAGCTGAATATGAATGAGATGAGTTGGCCTTTAACAAGAAATAATCTCCCTTTAATTAGCAATTCACTGTTGCCTCATCGTACTGCTGCCAAAGGATGATAAATGGTGTGACACACTTCTCACATCAAAATGGGCCTTGTTAGGCTACTCTTCCAATTCTGTCTCAAATCCTGAATCCACATCACTCAGGTCCCTGGAACATTCTATCCTGTATAATCAGGTAACTGTAGCACTTACACTACTGCCTGGCTGAAATGAGCTGACGAAAATTTTATCTGAAGTTGCTTGAAAAACCTTTTGTTGTGTTTTTAGTTGCACTTCATTGCCAGACTTCTATTCTTTGGGCACCTAGTGTGGAGGGGTGTGAGCAGTTAAGAGAGACCTCCTCATTGATCTGCTTCTGGCATGGTCAGGCTGTCTATAAACAGGTCCAGACAGTGGGGTGTGAGGGGGTGATATTTGCTGACTGTCTGCCCCTCTCCTGCAATTATGTTCTTATCCTGGTGTCATTGGAGAGGGAGCACATGGTGTATACCAACACATTCGATGTCTTCAGAGAGAGAGGTGGGTACCACAGGGGATACAATGCTGGACTTCCTCATCCAACTTCATTTTGATTTAGCCCTTCCTGCTTTCCCTACCTTCCTCCTCACCCTTCATGGTTTGCATTGCCTGTAATGGTCTTTGCTTCTAAAACTTCAGTTGGACACACGTATATTTTACTGGTGGTGGTCAGTAAACGTTTAAAAAAAAACAAACACTCAGTCATTTTGGTGGTGGGAAGGTCTCTCAATTGGCTGTGATACAGTTCTGATCTCTGCATTATAGGAAGGATGTGGAAGCTTTGGAAAGGGTTCAGAGTTGATTTACTAGGATGTTGCCTGGTATGGAGGGAAGGTCTTAAGAGGAAAGGCTGAGGGACGTGAGTCTGTTTTCATTAGAGAGAAGGTTAAGAGGTGACTTAATTGAGACATATAAGATAATCAGAGGATTAGATAGGTTGGACAGTGAGTGCATTTTCCCTCGGATGGTGATGGCTAGCATGAAGGGACATAGCTTTAAATTGAGGGGTGATAAATATAGGACAGATGTCAGAGGTAGTTTCTTTACTCAGAGTGTAGTAGGGTCGTGAAACGCACTGCCTGCAACAGTAGTAGACTCGCCAACTTTAAGAGCATTTAAATGGTCATTAGATAGGCATATGGACAAGAATGGAATATTCTAGGTTAGATGGGCTTCAGATTGGTTCCACAGGTCAATGCAACATTGAGGTCCGAAAGGCCTGTATTGTGCTGTAATGTTCTATGTTCTATAATAACACTTCTGGGTGCAGATAAAAGAAAGAAAAAAAATCAACGGCATTAAGTACTTCCATCATGTACTTAAAAAACTCTTCCAGTCACTGGACCTTCGTGTCACATCTTTAAATATTCTTCTTGTCTCCAAATTTCTCCTGTTATCTTATAAAGGCAATGGCTGTCACTTTGGTTTCGAGTGGTCAGACGTATTCATGGTAAGATTGATCAGGCTGTCATGAGGCTGAACCTGGTATCACTACTGAGCATCACCACTCCACCCAACTCTGTCAAGTACATGCAACATTGGGGATTTTTTTTGACAAAAATAGAATAAATAAAATTTAATTGTACAATTTATATGACTATATGTTTATAACTATACTTTCATTAACAACTTCAAGAAGTTCCAAATCCCTTTACAGTTAGAAGTATTTTTCAAAGTAGACACAGCAGGATCCGACAAAAACAATGCTATAATGACTGGATCATGTATATTAGGGATGTTGGTTGAGGGATAAATTTGGTCAACTCTCCTGATCTTTTTCAAAATAGAATCAAGGGATTTTTTTTGCAGTCTCCTGATAATGCAGTTGTATCTCAATTTTACCAGTTCATTAACATGACAGTACCTCCTACAGTTCAGGACTGAGTATTAACCCAAATTTTGGAGTCAGCTGTTGGATGGAACCTGAACCTACAACCTTGTGAACCATAGGGCAAGTGTACTACCCATGGTGACATAGCTGGTACCTGCTACCAAAAGTGGGAATGCTGATGAATTTTATTCACTCCAGGATTCTCAAAGCAATGTCACAGACCTGAAAAGCTTAACTCTACTTCTCGCTACATACAGTACCAGGCAGGCTGGGTATTTCCAGCATTGTCTGTCTTTACTCAAGATCTCCAGCATACAAAGATTTTTACTTTTGTACCAACGTTTTTAGACGTCATTGTAATGGCCTGATTGCAAGCCAGATGTGAATCAGCAGACTGGAATTGAAACCAATGTACTTTCCAGTCTGAATGATCCAGTACAAACTAGATGCTGTGTTACTCACTGAACTATTGGGAAGTTCTGCACATGTTTTTATAAACACGGTAAACTTCATGGAAAGTATGGGTTATAAGAAAGGCATAGGAAATGGATGCAAAATGCGCAAAACTGTAAGGCAGCATGTACGAGCCTGAGGACTGTAGCAAACCACATGTATTTTGTGTGAAGTATAATGTGCTCTGAAATAAATAAGTTATTTACATTTCACAACTTAGGACATCTAACAGTGCTTAACAGCCAATTCATTTTTTTTTCTGAATTATTGTCACTATTTTAATACAGGGAACCAACAATCAATTTTATACACAGCAAGATCCTTCAAACAGCAATGGGATAGGTGACTAGGTGGTCAGTTTTATTTATTCATTCACAGGATGTGGGCAGTGCTGGCTAGGCCAACATTTAATGCCCATTCCTAATTGCCCAGAGGATAGTTAAAAACCAATCAGACTATTGTGGATATAGAATCACATGTAGGCCTTCCCTAAAACACATTTGTGAACCACATGGTTTTTCCTGACAATAGCCATTATTTGGCTTTTAATTCCAGATTTGAGTTGAATCCAAATCCCATCATCTGCCACAGTGGGATTCCAACCCAGGTTACCAGTACATCATGTGGGTCTTTGGATTAATAGTCGAGTGATAGTACCACTAGGCCATCACTTTCCTTCAAACTGATATTGGTTGAAAGATAAATGTTGACCACAGATGGAGAAAAGGACAGAAACTTATTGTAGAGGCATACTGATTGGAGTAAATTTTGTACAAAATAACACAGGGTTACAGTGCGGAAAATGTATGGTTAGGTTTACTAAAACAAATGCATTTGATGCACCAGTCTGTCTTAGAGTCTTACAACATGGAAACAGATCGTTTAGTCCAACCAGTCTGTGCTGACCATAATCCCAAAATAATGTAGTCCCACCTGCTAGCATTTGGCCCATATCCCTCCAAGCATTTCTTATTTATGTACTTACCTAATTGTCTTTTAATGTTGTAACTGTACCTACATCCAACACTTCCTCTAGAAGTTTATTCAACACACAACTATTCTCTGTGTGAAAAAATTGTCCTCATTTTTAAAATCTTTCTCCCCTGTGTACTTACCTAATTGTCTTTTAATGTTGTAACTGTACCTACATCCAACACTTCCTCTAGAAGTTTATTCAACACACAACCATTCTCTGTGTGAAAAAATTGTCCTCATTTTTAAAATCTTTCTCCCCTCACCTTAAAAATATGCCCCCAGTCTTGAAATCCCCCATCCTAGGGAAAAGACACCTGTCATTCACCTTATCTGTGCTCCTCATGATATTATAAACCTCTATAAGGTCACCCCTCAACCTCCTACACTCCAGTGAAAATAGTCCCAGCTTGTCCAGATTCTCTTTATAACTTAAACCCACCGTTCCTAGCAACATCTTGGTAAATCTTTTCTGAACGCTCTCCAGTTTAATAACATCCTTCCTATAACAGGGCGACCAGAACAGAACTCTAGAAGAGCCTCACCAATGTCCTGTACAACCTCAACATGACGTCCCAACTCCTGTACTCAGTGAGCAGGTTCTGAGCAATGAAGGCAAGTGTGCTAAATGCCTTCTTAAACACCCTGTCTATACATTATGCAAACTTCAAAGAATTATGAACCTGAATCCCTATGTCTCTCTGTTCTACAGCACGACTCAAGGGCCTCCTTTTAATTGTTTAAGTCATGTCCTTGCTTATATTACAAAAATACAATACCTCACATTTATCCAAATTAAAATCCATCTGCCACTCCTCAGCCCATTGACCGAATCGATCAAAATCATTTTGTAACCTTTGATAACCTTCTTTACTGTCCACTATATTACCAATTTTGGTATCATCTACAAATTTATTAACCGTGCCTTCTATATTCTCATCTAAATCATTTTTATAAATGACAAACAAAAGTGGACTCAGCACCAATACCTGTAGAACATCGCAGGTCACAGGTCTCCAGTCCGAAAAAACATCCCTCCATCATCTGTCTGTCTACTGCTGTTAAGCCAATTTTGTATCCAATTGACAAGCTCACCCTGAATCCCATGTGATCTAGCTTTACGAATTAGTCTACCATGCAGAACCTTTCAACAGCTTTACTAAAGTCCAAGTAAACAATGCGTACCCCTCTGCCCTCATCAATCTTCTTGATACTTCCTCAAAAAACGCAAAAATCAAACTTTCCTCCTATCTATTAAGGAATACTGTTGTGTTGATATGCTATGATCAATATGTAAAGGAAATGTAAGTTAACTCACTTTTGCCAACTTTATTAGTGAATTACTTTAATTTCATTTAATGCTGCAGGATGTAATCTCCCAAAGGCAGGTCCTTGGCAAATACTCCTGAACCAAACTAAAGTTCACCATCCTATTACAGTAGGGCAATGAGGAATGGAGATTAAGCCCTATGCCATTGACATATATCATGCTAGTCATTTAATCAACTAAGCTAACTAGCCTTCATGGGGCAATATCCTCTGACATGATCGACCACTTTGTCAAATATTCCAGGAAAACACTGCTCCAGTTTGCTCTCCTTCACACAGCCACAATCAATGTCTTGTATGATTCAACAGGCACTTGGTATCCTCAAGTATGTCACGCAAACTGGTCATTTATGTGTGTTTTGACAGTGAGTATTGGCAGGTGATTTGTCTGTGGAGAGCCTTGTGGCAGAGTCTTAAATGTTGATACTGCATAATGAAGATGAGCATCCCGAGGCTATTCCACCATTGGGGGCAGCAGAGTTGAAACCAGTCCTGCCTGGAACCAATTCTCCCCACACAGGTACACTTACCAAAACAGGTAACTAAATAGCATCCAGAAGGAACAAAGCCATAGAGTCATAGAGATGTACAGCATGGAAACAGACACTTCGGCCCAACCCATCCATGCCGACCAGATATCCTCCCAACCCAATCTAGTCCCACCTGCCAGCACCCGGTCCATATCCCTCCAAACCCTTCCTATTCATATACCCATCCAGGTGCCACTTAAAATGTTGCAATTATACCAGCCTCCACCACTTCCTCTGGTAGCTCATTCCATACATGTACCACCCTCTGTGTGAAAAAGTTGCCCCTTAGGACT